>NC_142932.1:26120444-26170444 GCF_046866305.1 Octopus bimaculoides | reverse complement strand
ATCAACGAATAAAATATATTATGCATGAAAATTGATATGACCATTTATAATGGATTACGTTTTCTGATACGCAGTGTCAAGAATGTCCGTGATAAAGTAGAGTACCATGATCATATAAAAAGTATACAGAAAGCATTTATAATGCCAGCTTAGTCCCAAATGTTTTCAACACGAGTTTTATGTTACTTATAACAAATTCGTTGAAGTTGAAGATCTGTATATAGCAAAACCGATGAAATCGCAGCAGTGTTTCTTAAAAGAGATACCATAAACTTAGCTTGAAATTGATTACCAACCAAGTAGTGTATTTAACGTAATTTTCTGTGCTTCTCTGGTATAAATCCTAGATGTCTTATCACAAATTTTGTGGAACTGATTGATCAAATTCAGCTGTGGCTGAAGATTGATACTGTGATGAAATGTACTGAGTAGTCAAAATGCCACTGATTCTTTAAGTTTTAATTCTGATTCAGTGTTGTTTATGAGCATCTTCGTTTATAAATAGTACAGTTGGG
Source organism: Octopus bimaculoides (assembly GCF_046866305.1). Classification (NCBI taxonomy): domain Eukaryota; kingdom Metazoa; phylum Mollusca; class Cephalopoda; order Octopoda; family Octopodidae; genus Octopus; species Octopus bimaculoides. Next base: position 26,169,929 of record NC_142932.1, on the reverse strand, counting down.
ATCCAATGATGTTAATTATTGAAATATTGCGTAAACAGTTTGCTATAGAAATTCTTCTGAATATAATTGTTTTAAATAGTAAAATAAAGAACACATGATTTTTTTTTCCAGGAAACATTGTTCTAACCATACTTCCGAAGCAGAGGAAAATTAATAATATCTGGAACACTTCGAGTTTTCCAAGCTAAATCTGTAGAAACAACAAATATTTCGATTGTGCATTATTGTTTTACTCATAAATTGTTATTATGCCAGTTAAGCAATGAAAGTCACAACGTTCTGCGATTAACTGGAATACAGATTCACACGAATGTACAGAGAGAAAGAATTCAATATTCATATAAAGGAATATAAATAAATATTTTATCGAAAAATTTAACAAGAAGAAACGTTTCATTTGCAACCATCATATTTTATAATCAATATTACGTGAAATACACACAGAATATTGGACAATATTTCAAATGTAACTTAATTTTATATATAAATTAAATATCACGCAAAAACATCAAAGTGATGCCATTTTCCTTACTAATTTACTGCTATATAAAACTTAGTAACAGCTATTTACACAAAAATATGTTTTCAAAAGCTTTCCAAATATTTATAGTAAACATAGTAAAAATAAAATCAATTTCTAATAACTTTTCTAAAATGTTTGATACTGTATTATTTTGTAATGTTATATGTGTATCAGTATGCGTATATATACATACATACACACACGCACACACACACACACACACACACACACACACACACACACACACATATATATATATATATATATATATATATATATATATATATATATATGTATATACATATATATATATATATACATATATACATATATATATATATATATATATATATATATATATATATATATATATATATATATATATATAAACGTATGCATACATGCATACATATATATATATATATATATATATATATATATATATATATATATATATATATATATATATATATATATATACGTTTGTGTGTGTCTCAATATATATGTAAATATATGCATATATATAAATACACACACACATACGCACACATACAGACAGGCAAACACACACATGCATACACACACATACACACATATACACGCATATGCATGTAGATATATCTATGTATATGTGTGTGTGTGTGTGTATGTATGTATTGAATGGTGTGCCGGAAAGTACAAATTATTAAAGTACTAAGAACATCGGGCCCGTACCCCATACACCAATCTCTTAATCGATGGAGTTTGCCAACAATGATCATGTTTCCAGATGAGACGGTCTTCGCAGTCCAAATGACCTCTCACAGAGAATTAACACAGAAAACGTAACGGGTGGTATATACATTCTGTAATCAATACGTGTATTGATAAACCGAATGATGATATTAGTTATACCGGTTAGTGCAATTATGTGATAGAGACGCCTCACTTCTTCAGAATTTCCAAGAAATATCAGCATAAAGAAAAAAGATTGCAAGTCCTTTTTAAAACAGTAAACAACTTAAACACCATCTACTTACTAAGTGATACTCCGTCGGTTATGACGACGAGTGTTCCAGTTGATCCGATCACCGGAATAGCCTGCTAGTGAAATTAACGTGTAATTAGCTGAGCACTCCACAGACACGTGTACCCTTAACGTAGTTCTCGGGGAGATTCAGTGTGACATAATGGGTGACATATAATGAGGCGAACATTAAAGTATGCAGATGCCTATATATTTCATTTAATGTACACTGTATTAAAATAAGACGTACTAATTGTTTCGTGCCATTAGAGACATGGTTAAGCAGATTTTCTAATGTGCTTTTTGTTTCGCAGCAGTTTTTGTGCACTGAGCACGTGGTTTGTACAGTTTGAAAATCAGGACGTTCATAGATGAGAAACAGCGAGAAAGAACGGGAATAACAAGAGAAAACTGAAATAAAAAGAGAATGTGGAATAAAAAGAGAAAGGGTGAATAAATAGACAAAAAAAAAGAAAGAAATTAATGAAAGACTTAGTTACGTCGCTTTTGACAGTATAAGTCATAATTAAACTGGCTGTTTTAGAATAATCTAACGGCGATGTATTCAAATTCTTTCTTACTCTAGACAAGACCCCAAACTTTTGGGGAAGGAGTACAGTTGATATGATCTACCCCAGTACGCAGCTGGTACTTAATTTATCAACCCCGAAACGATGGAAAGCAAAGTCTTCCACAGCGGAATTTGAAGAGGCATTCAAATTCTGCGACAGATCTGCACGTTATGAAAGAGAGTTATGTTCTGCATTTCGCCAAAAGAAATTTGCTTACATCTTTTCCTTAATTGGTGTGGAGGAATTACTGGATCTACAATGAACGTACGATCTTTCAACTACGCATTAATTGCATTACTTAGAACCATTTATATATAGCATATATATGTCCACGATCCTCGTCTTGATTTTATGGACTGTGCAGTTGGTCAACAAACTCTATAGGTGGCTAGCGAAATTAATACATTTGTAGCTTTACTTTTGTTGATATACATGAAAGAAGACAGGTGGTTTGAATAACCTGTTTTAAAATGCCTCTACATGAAGCAATGTCAATTTTCCTACGTTATCTTGAAGCGTTGCTTTGAGATCTGATTCATAGGCGAATGATTTTAGGTTTGTTTGTTCCATTCTTTATACTTGGAAGTAAGGAACCCTTTCATGGGTTGCCCATAAACATACGAGTTCAAAGCAGAGCATGTCCTTCGTCTCTGAAAATAAATAGACCTTGATCTACGGATCCCAAATATTTTATCCTGTCATAGGTTATTCATTTGCACGTACCTTGAGGAGAGCATTGAAGTTCTTATATGTACATGCACACATACACACACACACACACACATATATATATATATATATATATATATATATGTATATATATATATATATATATATATATATATATATATATATATATATATATATATATATATATATATACAGAGAGAGAGAGAGAGATAACGCATATACGTAGGTGTGATATCATTACAGTTTAATTTTCAAGTAAACAAACCGTCAGATTCCCACTGAGCACGTTAATGTGGTTGGACAGCAGCTGAGAATCGACCGCCACCGGGAACATAAATATAAGGAGTGATTTCAATCAGGTGTGTTATCTTATATACCAATTTTAATTACACCGAGACTCAAGCTTACACACGTTTGTATTCATTTCTCTTGAGATATTCTTCTTCACTATTCGTTAACGTTAATTTACACCTCATAATAACCGAAGAGTATAACATTGACAAGCGGCATCTTTTCCAGATAGTAAGCCTTTTGTATTTCCTTGCCTTTATCTTCACTTCCGTTTACACTTTAAATTTCCATCTCCATCAGTTTAGCTCTGTATAGACCGAGTAAGCCTAGTCTGTAATCATCTTTCATTACGCTATTTTTCTTATTTCCTTATACGTCTGTTCTTCTTAGTCACGTTTTATTCATCATTTTTCTTTATTTGCTACTTTTTTCGCTTCTGTATCTTTTGTTTCTTCCTGACGTTTCTTTTCATTCTTGCATTCATCATTTCTCTTTTACGTTTGCATTTCATTGCGTTTCTTGTTTTCACCCTCTTATCAATATTCACACACACACACACACACAAACACACACACACACACACACACGTACATACACACACACGCATAATCACACACACAGATATTTATATATATATGTAGTTGCATAGCAAGCGACCTGATCTGAGATCGTGTGCTGCAACGAAAACAATTGCAGCATGGAAAGTGTTTATAAGCCATTTAAGAAACACACAAAAACTGTTAGATTCACTTCAACATTTAAATTTAACTTGCCAAAATATTTTCGTCGCTTTGAGACCGTAACCTGTTCACTGAAAATATTCCGTGCTGCATCTAAGAAAGTAACACACATACACAAAACATACATGCCTACATACAAATACATATATGCATACACACATGCATACTTATAAATGCATAAACATGTATACCCATATTATATATGTGCGTCTTATTGATGTACACACACACGCACGCACGCACACACACACACACATACACACACACACACACACACACACACACACACACACACACACACACATATATATATATATATATATATATATATATATATATATATATGTGTGTGTGTGTGTGTGTGTGTGTGTACCTATATGGATATATATGTATATATGCCGGTGGCGAGATTTCCTCTGGTTTGCGCATGCGTCCTCATCCATTGTTGAAAACCTGGTTTAAATTCGAACACTGGAGGTTTTATGCTTCACTATTTTGTAACTAAGCATAAGGGAACCGTAGAAGAATATGATATTATCGATTACATTGACGGTTAATTTGTAGGTTTATGTCATTTCCGACTAGTATTATATTTTTATGACTAGACATTCAATACTGACTTCAAAAGAATATGCATTTAAAGGTGGACAATCGACAACATTTATGTCATCTGCAGATTTTGCAGCCATTGATCTACGTACTTTTGCCAAAAGTGTAGGTGGTGCATGTGAAATACATAGCATGTTATGAATTGCTAATGATTTCTATCTCTTAAAACTGAATCCATTAATTTCAGTTTACTTTATAATATCGTATCTTCTTAAACATTTAAAAGCAGCATTCGTTAAAATGAAATTACATTTTACAGAAAACTGAACGTATTTTTTTCATTAATGCGATGTTTCCATGCTTTACTTAAATTGATGCGGTGTTCAAATTTGAAAAATAAAATTCTCCATGTCACAGATCTAGACCAAACATGAAAAGTGTCTGAAAAAGTAATCTGAGAAATGCTTATGAGGTCAGTGACCGAATCAGTTCAACAATTTAATGCTAAACATCGTAAAATTGCTAACAGAAGACGCTTTACCTCATCTGATTAGCAATAATCAAGACAACGATACTACTTCCGAGAGAGAGTTTGACAAAATTAGGTTAAAATAAAGTGGTCTGTAAGTATTGCGTTTGCTAAGTAAATATATAACATCATCGATTTTGTGTATATAATATTAATCTAAAGGGCAAACCCATGTTGTAAAAGTAAAAGAGTGGTTAATAAATAAAATAATATATATACGTGTGTGTAGTATACATGCGTGTGTTTGTGTATGCAAATATATCACATGCATATTTACACATATACATGCATACACACAAATACTAAGACACGGACCGGACACATACACGTATATTCCACACAGAGACTGAGATGGTGAGAGAGATGGGCTGAATGAAAGCAAGTGATTTAGTTTCGTCTTCATTTTAGTATTGAATATTTGCCACTTTTGTTTACAGATTTATATATAGCTTTAAACAGAAAATGAAAGAAACATATAATTTACGACCTTTATAAATGTATTTAGTAGGATTTCATTCTACATGTAATTAGTTTGCGTGACACAAATAGATAAAAAAAAATGCTCAGGACAAATATATTAAAGCAATATAAAAATACATAACATACCACAAAGGTAAAATACAAGTGAAATTTAATTACAGCATGGCGAACACCAAGAACATGAGTTTCCATCCAATTAATTTCTGCAATGTTCTTTCTTATAATCTTTGCGGATGAAGAGCTAGCTTAATTAAAGAGTCGTCGTTTTGCTACAGTTTTGGGAGTAACAAAGTAAAACCGAATGAAAGCTGATCAAATGGTGAATGCATGTCATTTAGTTATCGACATGTTACATATTCAAATTGAATCAAGTCTGCTCAGTGAAGTCAATGGATAATATTCGAACTTAAAGCAAACAAATAAATGCAAGAAACTTGTTTGAGATATCGATTTAGTTTGAAGTTTATCAAATTACTTCTAAAAATCAATTCTCTTACAATTTAAACTGACAATGAAAGTTAAATCTTCACTCACAAGCATCAGATATGTTCTCCTGCATTTATTGTAGCTTGATACAATCTTTGTTTGATCATTCCCCAGGTTCTTCAGAATTTACTTTCATAAAGAATATGTTAACAAATAGCAAATATTCATGAACTACTTCAATAGAAATTTTCTAAACGAGCCACAAACAAGGCACATAAAATGATATAACAGCGGCAGTTGATATACATATATTAAATATATATATCTATATACATTTATATACAGACATAGCTATAAGCATTATATTATACATACAATAGTTTGACAATAATTACAATAACTTTACAGGTAAGGTGATTGAAAACTGTGATAAGATTCCAATTCTATAATACATTTCAAGTAGGTCAATATGCAAAGTTCCGACCATCTATTGATTCAGTCGATTTGCAACGATCTACAGACATCGATATCAATGTTATTTATAATTACACACACATACACACACACACAAACACACACACACACACGCATACACACACCCACACACACACACACACACACACACACACACATATATATATATATATATATATATATATATATATATATATATATATATATATATATATATATATATATATATATATATATATATTTATATATATACACACATATATATATATGTATGCATATATGTATGTGTGTGTGTACGTGCGTCTGTGTGTGTGTTTGTATGTATGTGTATGTATAGAAATTTGTAAGTGTACAATCCAACACTGAATATGTCGGAAGTTAGAAAACTTTTAGCAGTCTGTAGATGGCAAAAAAATAAATACAACTTACAGGAACAATAGCGATTCATTGACATAGAAGGTTGTAAATGTCTCGGATCTGTGTGGTTTTCGTCACTGTTTAAAATTAACTTTTAAAAAAGTGTTTTGATGTATCATATAGATGTAATTATTGACGCTGAATCCGAATTTATTATTTATTTATTGCAGAAAAAACTTTTCCGAAAATGTTACAGGTGTTCAATGTTTGATAATTTTCAGAATTTTCAGCCAATTAGAAAACAGCGCGTTCGCTGCCTCTTCCATCATCGTTGAGGGGGGTGGGGATCATTGGCATGCCAAAACATTACAATATCTACAGTAAACAGTGAAAAACATGAAAACATTCGCGAGCAAATTATATATTTAAAAGTGACGAACAAACCAACAGGTGTTACTAGAAATAACAGTCAAAATCTTTCTTGAAAAGAGACATTTATTAGTTAACAAAATTTAAGAACGAAAGTTTGTAATACTCTGAGGATTTTATAAAATAAATTATCTTTCTCGTATCTCCTTCTCCACATAAATTCGTAAAGATATGAGTCAACCACGGAACGTACCTCTTCGCGCGATATGCTCCTCCAAAGACCCACTGTTCAGGTAGCGATACTATGGAAACAGAGTTCTTCGCAATCAGCAATGCAAGACGCGATGCTTCTTTGCCTTGGTTACTATAGAAAGAGAAGTCTTCACCACGGTGATGTGTAAAATGTCCGCTTCTGATTTGCTAAAATACCGAAATTTTGTAAATTTTAAAGGCTAATAATATTTTAATTATGGATTTATAGAAAAATGAATTTCATTCTAATAATTCGCTTACAAATCTTAATCCATATACAAAATTTGAAGCCAAATGGAACAAAATTGTAAACAATGGCGAAAACTACAAAGATCCAATGTCTCTGATATCGAAGTTCGATAAGCTGAAAAACTGTTACTTTATAGTAGACGGTGGGCAACTAGGGTTGCTGTATATGAGAATAAAAATCCAAATTAAAAGAATGGAGCAAGTAAAACTTAGGTTACATATGTTTCCTAGCTAGCAGAACATCGCAAGTAGTAATTACTCAACGTGAGAAATACTACTTTCTACTTATCAGGCCGAAGTTACCTTAGTCAAATGAAGTTTACATTGTCGCAGGAGACTTCCTCGAAAATTGTTTACATTCAAATTCAAGGTCGACTTTGAGTTTCGACAATGTAATTCACTAGCTCCCAGAAATTTTTGCAGCTCTATTATTAATCTCTCTGCTGCTGACAACTTTGCATCGTTTTTAGTGGTACATGAATATATAAGATATTCTAACGTAAAAGTGCCTGTTGTAGCATGCATAATTCTCTTGAATAAGCCATAACTGCAATCCCTAGCAAATCGTGAATATTTTCTGAATATAATATATTTCCCTATTTTATTTATGATTCTTTAATAATTATATGTGTATAGTTAAGTACGTACAATAACTATCATATGCGTTGTCCAGGGATCCTAGACCCCATTTCATATCCAGGGTGAGTGTTGTTCATTATTCACTAGTGCAAAGCTGTGTAGGCCTTTGACTTTCCCTTGGATAACATCGGTAGCATGGAGAGGGGAGGCTGGTATGCGTGGATGACTGCTGGCCTTCCATAAACAAACTTTCCTGGATTTCTACATTGGATGGGAACTTTCTAGGTGCAATCCCGTGCCCATTCATGGCGGAAGGGTTTTTAATTTCTATCTTCACACCCCTTTCTTTCAGTATAGAATTTCTCACATAATCTTTACTTCCTGTTTTCTCAATTTCGTCAGAACCACTCACTCCTTTCAACTTCTCTATTAAAACCATACTTACTGCAACTGGAACCTCCCCTAATGGATTGATGAACAGATAAGTGCATTTATGTATTCTTATTTTGATAATAAAGTTTATATTGGTTTTACTTCTATTGGATGTTAAAAGAAATTCTCGCTGAAAATTAAAATGCCATTTAGATAATCGGCAAAACAATTGTAAGAGAGCGAACGAGACAGAGAGAGAGAGAGAGAGAGAGAGAACGAGAGAGAGAGCGAGAGAGAAAGTGTGAGATCAGGAAAAATATGATGAGAGATACACTGAGGTAGGGATTGCTAAATTATATAAAATTAAATAGCCCTTACGCAAATTATGAAATGATTCGGGGCTAGAAATGTATCACTATATTGACCAATAATTATATATGATGTAATTTATTCTTTTCCTCACTGAAAAAATGTATATTTTTCTTTAATATAATGTCTAAAGGAAGCAAAAACATATGATTAGTGTATACCAATTTTGTCACCTACTTTATCATATTGAAATATGTCATTTATTTTGAGGTTGATATAGAATGTTACTAGCCACATGCACTGGTTTCATCATTTAAATATTAGTTCAGTTTGCCAAAAATCTGTCCATAATTGCTGAAAATATTTCCGTTTTATTGCAAGTGTACAAAGAATCACTCATGCCTTGTAGATTACCTAATCTCCTGTTTCATAAATATTAATAAAGTTTTACGTATTTCTGAAATTCTCATCTGAAGCTATTTTTCATAATTGACGTCTTCTTCTTCAGAGATTGTAAGTGTTGTACCTGGAATGAGATTCATTTTAATCGATATTCACTTAATTTAAATTTCTGCTACCATTCGCATTAATATGTTACTATGAATGTGATATCAGCACGCCAGTCTATGGAATTTAGAATATAAATTAACTTCCCTGTCCATTGATATTTCTAATCCAACATTTGTTGGATATGTTTTCTATATATGCTCGCTAAGTAAAGTATGTTGCATTGCTATTTCCAAGATGGCTATTTCCGAGATGACAATGCAAATTTCATTGCTAAGTTTCAAATTGCAAGAAATCTTCGTCTTGTAGGAAATGAAATTCTACTGAACCAAAACTACTATCAATAATATACATTGCCATAAGGCTGCGAGTTGGCAGAAACGTTAGCACGCCGGGTGAAATGCTTAGCGGTATCTCGTCTGCCGTTACGTTCTCAGTTCAAATACCGCTGAGGTCGACTTTGCCTTTCATCATATCGGGGTCGATAAATTAAGTACCAGTTACGCACTGGGGTCGATGTAATCGACTTAATCCCTTTGTCTGTCCTTGTTTGTCCCATCTATGTTTAACCCCTTGTGGGCAATAAAGAAATAAGAAACGTTAGCACGTCGGCTAGCATGGCGGTATTTCGCCCGTCTTTATGTTCTGCGTTCAAATTTGTCTTTCACCCTTTCGGGGTCGAACAAATAAATACCAGTTACGTACTGGGGTCGATCTAATCGACTGGCCCCTTTCCCTAAAATTTCGGCCGTGTGCCTAGAGTAGTAAAGAATAATATACATTGCCTCGCAATAAAGTTAATTCTCTTAAACTTTCTTAGGAATGTGGCGTTATGTAAAAGTGGATCAGCATGTTGTAACATAATGTAAGGACTACGTTTCAGCTGCTACACTCCTGTCTACGTATGTAGCAATTACAGTGATTGTGTATGATTTACTTTTTTTCTAAATATGCTAAAGAATAGAGTTCATTCAATTGAGGAACGGATACTTTACTTAATTTTTTTTGTGGGAAACTGAAAGAATTCTGTGGAATATATGATTGCGTAAGGTCATATTGTGTGCATGTGTGTCTTTATTCCCCACACCACCCAACGTTTGTCAATCGATATTGATTGCGATTGCAATCTTAGCAGCTCGGCAAAGGAGACCTATAGAATAAGAAGCACCTGTTTAAGATAATAATTAATGGGGCGAAATAAAGATTCTTCCAGAGGGTTCCACAGCATATTTGCAGACTAATGATGGAGACAATTAAAATATAAAAGATAGACAATAAAACGATAACAGATAAACGCAGCCTGAAAAAAAGAGCTCGTTGAAGATAAAAGCCATCTAAAACTTACACATGTTTCACAATAATTCTAACATTTGAATTCGTTTCTGACGTTGTAGTATACTTCTGAGAAGGCAAATACTGTGAAGCAGTAATCGAGCAAATTCAACTACAGTACATAGCTGTGTATATACACTTAGTACATGTCGGTTTGGTTGTCTCTTTATCGTTATGCCTCGCTTTTCCTCATGTTCATCCCCCTTTAATACAATGTATCTGTCTTTCAATCATCTCCTTTATTTGAATGTCATCTAAAGGCTGTACACCTTCGTTGCTGGACGACAGTAGATTAAGCGCAGCGAATGATGTGACCGGGCTACCTCGACTGTTCCTGTAAACTGACACTTACCCGTGGCTCTTCGGAGCAACGTAACTACAAAAGTGTCATAATTTCGTTAATGTAAATACTGAAATAAGAAGGAATACATTTCACAATCTAAATAGATGTTTCTCATTATAAGAAAATGTAACTTCACAACGAAGTTTTTACTTATAGTCGTTCTACGTATTTGGTCGTATCACTTTCCTGTCTATTAACGAAATTGTTCGAAGAAATTGGACAAGAAGACAGGCACCACTTCCGCATTGAAAGCGGGTTTTGAATATACAATCGTTCTGAGACAGGAAAACTTTATCACGTACATGGCAGCAGAGAATCTTAGACTCTCCTCATAAACTTTTGATATCCTGAAAAGCACACGAAATTGTATTTCAATGTTTTCTCACAAATCGCTGATCACTATTGCTATTTCACATATTTCACATATTTTGTCGATCAGTCAAAAAGAACAGGTCTTATTATTATCAAGCAAGAATTGGCGGTGAGCCGACATAATTGTTAGAACGCCGGACAAGATGCTTAGCAGCTTTTCGTTCGTCTTTACGTTCTGAATTCAAATTCCACCTCGGTCAACGTTGCTTATGTTCCTTTTGGCGTCGATAAAATAAGTACCAGTTTAGTTCTGGGGACAAATTAATTGGCTTGTCCTACCATCACCACCACCTCACTACAAAATTGCTGCCTTTTGCCAAAATTTCAAAATAAATATTCATTTCTACTCTAGGTACAAGGCCTGAAATTTTTAGGGGAGGGGACCAGTCGATTAGATCGATCCCAGTACGCAACTGGTACTTAATTTATCGACCCCGAGAGGATGAAAGGCAAAGTCGACCACGGCGGAATTTGAACTTAGAACGTTAAGACAGACAAAATACAGCTAAGCATTTAGCCTGGCGTGCCAACGTTTCTGCCACTTCGCCGCCTTAATTTATTAGCATACCGGGCAAAAAGTTTAGCAGCATTTCATCTGTCTTGAATTTCACCGAGATCATCTTTACCTTTCATCGTTTCGGAGTCAATAAAACACAGTACAATGGCTGGACAAAGACGAGCCACCATAACAGTTGAAAAAGCGAAATTCATCAAAAGAAGCTGATGGTGTGTGTTTGGTGGTCTGGCGCAGATCTGATCCATTATGATTTCATTAAACTTGGCTCATGAATCACGGCCGAAGTATACTGCAGTCAACTGGACCAAATGATGCAGAAACATAGAAACAAAACAGCCTATATTTGTCAACGGATCCACTCATATTTTATTGCAAGGCAACGCCAGACCACACATCGCAGAAATGACGTTGGCGAAACTTCAGGAGTTGGAGGTGGAAGTTCTCCATCGTCCACCATACTCACCAGCTCTTCCCCCATTGAATACCATTTCTTCCAGAATTTGGAAAATTTTTTGATAGGGAAAAAATTTAATTCTCACGATTCTGTAAAATAGTCCTTCCAAGATTTTATGGACACTAGCTTGCCAGGTTTTCACAGTTCCAGGCTGGGCAAGCTGCCGCTGAAATGGCAAAAGTGTATTGGCAATATTGGTGCATACTTTGATGAACAAACGTATTACTTGTATTTATAAAACATTAATGAACACTTTTTTACTTTTCTACGAATTTCATACTTGACGACTTAATTATATATCAGCGTATTGCTGATCCGAGCTAATATCGTACAGAAGCTCATGCAAAACACTCGTAAGTTAGACAGTGTCATGCACTGGTTATATTATGAAAACACTTCCTTATACAAACACACAGGCAAACACACGCACACACACACATATACGCATCATTTTATACACGGCCTATATGGAAATAATCTCTTTTAATTTTGGATTACAATTTTACATTTCATCTGTGTTGCTAAATGTTTAATAGTTAAGAAATATGTGCTTCCATTTGCTTTCATATAAAATTCAATTTTGTTTCATAACATTACTTTCCAAATGTATTTTTCAAAGCGTCAGTAATAAGCATCATTTAAAACTTGAACTCTCACATGATTCGTATATATATATATATATATATATATATATATATATATATATATATATATATATATATATATATATATATATATATATATATATATTGATGATGATAATAATGATAATAAAAAATCTGAATAATTTTACATAATACTATGTTCTGATCAAAAGAAATTATTTCCAAGTACTATTACTGCCTTTTTGGGGGTTTGTTAAATATCTAATTTGTTTATGAATGTATAAACTTTTACTTACAAAAATATTTTCTTTTTTACTCTGCTAAACTAAGTAATTTAGTATTTGTTCTAGAAATTATTTACGTAAGTATGAATATGTAGATTACAACAATTATTATGCACAATTATATAATTTTGAATAATTGTAACTATGTGAATCAGTTGCGATATAATCTAAGCTTCATAGTTTTAATAATTCTTTATAATATAGTGTATTTTATAGATTCTATTCTTATTCCAACATTCTAATTTCGCTACATCTGAAAGATTTTGTAAAATGTTGAAATATATTATTTATAGTTTATGATGTCTTTATCTAAGAAATAATATAGGTTATATTGATAGTAGATCTATATTTTATATTTATGTTTTTGTTAATTTACATTTACACAATTCTTCCTTCGACATTTTACGTAAATAAGGACCATTATTTGTTAGTTACTTTGGATAATATTTATTCCAGTAACTTCTAATTTTGTTACTTCTAAAAGACTTGGTAACATTTATCTTTTTCTCTCAGAAACGATATAGGTTATAATTATCATAGATCTAAGATTCTGTTTATTTTCTTTAGCGGTTTCTCCCTTCGATAAAATGCGTAAATAATGAACAGTATTTGTTAGTTACTCTGAATAACATTTATATCAAAACATTTAAATAAATGAGATGTATTATTATATTTTATCACTATATTGATATAATCCTATATTATCATTATATATAATTTATATATATATTCTTTCAGTTATTTATAAATATTTGAAACTTATTGCATACAAATAAATTGTTAGTTTATATACTAGAAATATGTTTCTTTTTCGAACATGTATAAGCTTATTTATAGAATAAATATTTACACGAATAAATATTTACACAATTTACTACCGTCTCTTAAACTAAGTAGGATTCTGATACTTCATTTATTTATGTATTGTTATTATTATATATCATTAAAATAGCCAGTGATTGTTTTCGACTTAAATGCATTTGAACTGATATTATTGGAGACATATAGAAACATTTTGAAAGTTGCAGAGTTTCTTTACTTAATTATTTTGCCTGTTATTTTTATTCTTTTATGCTACTTGTTATGTATTTGAATAGTTAACGCTCATGCTCCTAAACATAGGTAATTTGAATCAATAGCTTGCTCACTGGCAATCCTTTTATATAGAATTTCGTCAATCTTTTGAACTAAAACGCTGAAGAGACTTGTATACATGGAGATATATTGCTTATAAACCAAATAATGTATATACGTCGAAACACAAATTGTTGTCTTTTTCGGTTTTTTAATAATTCGTTCTTATATTATATTTACTAGCAAACCTAGGAGGGTGTAAAGTATGCATGTATTTATAGTGAAAAATGGCATGGGAAATGTAACTATTGGTTTTCATTATACTTATGTACAGCTTTACATAGTACATAGTCAATATATTATTACGTTTACAAAACTTCCCTGTAAACGATATTTTGTGTTTGATAACTTTCGCTGTCATGGTCAATGGGACGATCGCCCGCTACACTCTTCCTTCCAAACAGTGGTGTAAACAGCGGAAGTCAGCTAGAATGTTAAAAATTAGTGCGCATCCATAGCAAAGTTACAGGTCAACCTTAACCAGGCGGCTTTACTCTGCGTGCTTTAACATCTTTACCACGGCAACAGTCCGGATACTTATTGATCAAACTTCATATATGTGTGTGTGTATGCATAAAAGAGAGAGATAGAAGAGAGAGACAGAAATACAGATACACGATAATTGATTAAATACAATTTATATATGCATATGTATATACATATATACGCACGCATATATAAATATACATGCATATATGTATATACGTATTTATATTAACAAGTCTAAATGTATATAAACGCACAAACACACACACAAAGAACACATACACACAGGCACACGCATATATCACATTTAGGTGTATGTATTTATGATTCGGCATATATCTAAATAACACTACATATGTGTGACTCATGTTTTCTTTCCTACCTACCATATAATGTATAAGAAAGTCATACAACATTGTTACACAGTACTTTATGCTGAATGACTTTCAAACAATTACGAGACCCAGTGGTGCATTTCTGCTTTTGTTGTAATAATGATCGACTGCATCAGTGTGTCGAGAACCGCCTGAGGTGATTAATTTTCTTCTAACCAATATTACCTACAGACCTCTTACTGTTTTCAAACAGACACGCGCACATATAAACACACACACACACACACACACACACACACACACACACACACACACACACACATATATATATATATATATATATATATATATACATACATACATATATATATATATATATATATATATATATATATATACATATATATATATATATATATATATATATATATATATATATATATATATATATATATATATATATATATATATATATATATATATATATATATATATATATATATATATATATATATATATATATATATATAAGTACATACACATATAAATACATATATACACATATAAAATACATACACACACACGCGCACATATATATATACGTTCGTATATTTACATATATATGCTCGCCTACAGTTTGAATCTTAAAAATATTATATGAGTTTCTAATATAGAAGTAAACATTATATGAACATAATAACACGATAAGTATGCTAAAGCTGTCAACGATATTTACTGATGGGAATTTGGAAATGTAAACGTGTAAAAGAAATCTGATAAAATTCAAAAGACAATGACGTGAACTGGAAAAAAAAAAGTAAAGAAACATACTCGCAGAATATTTAACAGCAATAGCAGCAACAACAATAACAATGCTTATATCATAATGAATTGTAAAACTTTATATTCTAACTGTGAGAAATATTTCAGGAACTCACTATATAACCTTTATTTTGCAGTGTACGCGTTACCATATTTTAAAGTTTGATAAATGGTTTCAACGATTATTTTAACATCTAAGACCATATCATAAATATTCCGTAAATGGTTGAAATAGAGCGATTTACAATGTAATCAGAGCCAGGTGGGAAATGTACAGAAAATGTTCCTGATTTCTGTCACAGAAACAAAAGTAAGTTTGTTAAATATTTGAAAGCTCCTAAATGTAATTTAGTTGACACCAGAATGGATAGTAAACGTTCTGAGTTTAAATTCCACCTAGGTCGACTAGTTGGACATTGGAAAAACAAAGGATGCATCTTAGTTTAAAATACACGAGTGCCAGTTTATTTATAATATATGTGTTTTCTTAAGCCAACAACAACAACATTGATTAGAGAATATTAACTGTAGAATGTTGAAATGTGTAGAATATAAACTAGTTCTCAACTTCATATTGATATGTGTGCGTGAGTGCGTGTGTGTTGTGTATGTGAGTGTGTGTATGTAAAATACCTTGTATATAGAAGCTTAAGGTACGTGATAGTGTGCGTGATACGTAATTATAAGCCCAATATATGCTCCATATGTAAAAATACGCGCATTACAAATTTTGATAATACAACAATGTATGGTTTTGGTATAGTGATATTGTATAACAATTTACAACAAAATGATTGGGCATATGAATTTCATTCATATCCGAATCCCTTAAATGTAAAAAACGACGGTGAAAAGCAACATATTTTTTATTTATATACATTCATATATTATTGAAGAGGATGTTTAACTATTTAGCAAGGTACCTTCTGATCGTTACTGTTTTTCACATGTATAAAACAAGGAAAGATCGGTGAAAACAGAAACAGGTTTCAGAGATGGAATCCGTTTACAGATTGCGGAAAGAAGATCAATTTAAAATGAAGGAGACAGCGATAAACTTTTGATGTTATCAGAACTGACAAGTCGGTAGTGGTTATGTCACTTACATTTTAAATTGGATTTTGACAATCACTCTTTTACTAAGAATGTGTATCTAGCTATCGCTCTTTCTCTCTTTCTTTTTATATATGTATCTACCTTTCTCTGAACACACATATGTATATGTAAAAGTATATATATATACATGTGCAGATGTATGTATGTATATATGCATTATGCATTTAAATAATTTTAACGATTTGGTGTAACTTGTCTCTACTTATTTGTTTTCAGAATGCCATACGTTATAGTAACTATAAAAGATTGTCGCCGATAGAAATTAACATTTTATTGATTGTACGATTGTAAACAAAGACATATTGTACAAGATACATCAGTAGTCTTTCCAGATATCAGCTGACACGGTAATTCTTTTATTGTATGCTTTGTGATATTACAATTGGTGTGAAAGTTAGTGATATCTTATATGTTAATTTTGCATGGCTGGTTTAGATTTATATATAGATCACTGATACCTTGTACAATATCATATTATACGGGTTGTTGTATGGCGATATTATAATACCCTTTTATGTTTATTTTGAGACTGCAGTACACTTCTTATCGAGAACGTTATCATTTTGCTAAGCAGCCACAATAGTGTCTCATTCGTATTTGTCTACGAAGGAAATTCAGTTTTGTTAATATTTGGTGGCAGTTTCCACAAAAGCCAACACACGTACATATCTGATGACGCCAATAAATTTATTTTAATAACCTCCCGTCCACGATATCAATTTGAATAGTTGGGTTTAACTGAGGAATTGTGATATTGCGATACAATTCTTTCAACTATTTCAGTGTTTCATCTAATTAATGTATTTAAGGATTGTTCAGGATTCGATTTGTCTTGTTTGCATAGATTCAATATATTCTTAATCGAGCTTAGAATTGCATTTGCATTCAGAATTTAATTTGTCAAGGGCTATATTATCTGACATGCCTTTCTAGTTAGTGGAAGATGTCGTTTTAATAATGGGAGATTGTACAGAATATTCAAATACGTTTGGACTTTCAATATTTGCTTGAACACCCCAAAAAGTGCTGAATTTTCTAATAGACTAGAATGATACCAAACTAGCATTGGGTGCAGAAAAAAAGGTGAGTATGCTGGAGTATCTCTCCTTGGTTATTGAAGGTAATTATGCGTACATGCTCACACTTAACTCGATTTGTGCGTGAGAGCACCTGATTGAAATGAGTATAAGACATCATTATATCGTTTAGTATATATAATCATAAAGCACATAAGCTTGCATTACATTTAGTTCAACCTTCGACTGAGCTTGCATTTGGGCCATTGCCTTATCGTCCGCTACACTAGGTACGCGAACACGTACGATGACGTATTTTATTTTACTCAAATTTAAACACTATTATTCCGAATTCAACCACTGTATGGCTTCATTTGAATTTGTTGCGAAATTCGTGTTAAAAGAGCTGAACTACTTTTTACGATATAGATTCAAATGTCAGAGTGTATGTTTGTGTCCTGCGTTCATCTTTGACAATAGTGTTGGATTTTCGCTCTTAGACTATATAGTTTGAATATATCCATGCAAACATACAAACATTTAACTCTTGAGTATTAATGCTTGTTTATAAGACTAAACGCTATTTTGTTTATGTTGATTTGTTTGTCTTTCAATCACTCTTATTTCACAAATTTCAGTTCTTTACTTTCTTATGATGCATCGTGTGAAGTTTTATACTTGGTTCCACATAACCTTCTGACGTGGGTCATTCGTAATCCATCATAGCTAAACGAGCAAAACCGGCAGTATAATTCAATTAGTCAGGAACCACAGTGTCAAGTCTGATATATCCAGACGTATAACTATTCAAATATTATCTAACTCATATTTACCAATTTAAAATATTTGGCAAACAATGCATTCTACTTAATAAAAGGAGAAATCTCAAGGGCTTTATTGTAGCTGAACATTTATTAGCTGATGTGTCCAGGAAGTTTACATCGTCTGAATTGTAACTGTAGTAAGCCGAACATTCCCTAGCATTTTCACCTAACCTAAACAATTTCTACATCTTTCCTTTCATTAGAAATAAATTGCAGTATGTAGGTAAACGACAGCAATGTATTTAACGGGTTGCATATATATTTACACAATCGGTATCTTTTTAGAATTCTTCTCTAAGGAATTAGTGAACAATTTTGGAGTTATTTCTGTTGGTTTATTTAGAAACTTGTCCAAATGTAAACTGCTTAATTCCATCTGGGAATTCTGGTAAAGTTCGAAAACTATCCTAATTTTCTTAATATAGTTAACAAATTTATAATAATATAAATTATTTAGTGTGTATTAGTTTTCGTTTTCAAATATTCTTTACATGTGCGTCAGATAAATATATAATTCTGTCTACTATTATATTCATTACAATGAGAGAAAAATAGTGACCATACAGTTATTTCTTATATAAAAGAAATACCTTTTCGTTTTTGTAAATTTGCGTTATACACGACATAGTATAACAAAACAATTGCTTTTGCCTGTTATCTCGTTATCTCGTACACGAATAAAATAAAATTTCCTTTACTGCGTTATTTTTTCTATATAATGAAGCTACTGATATTTCTTTAGAAGCTATAAATGTAGCTTCTAAATTTTAAGTTACTTCACAGTAACAAAGTCAACAATGTTATAATAGATTTGCTGTTACCTACATTTTCACTCCTGTAATATATTCTTTTCTACTCTAGCCACAGGGTCCGAAATTTTTGGAGTGGAGGCCAGTCGATTAGATCGATCCCCGTACACAAATGGTACTTAAGTTATCGACCCCGAATGGATGAAAGGCTAAGTCGACATCGGCGGAATTTGTACTCAGAATATAAAGACAGACGTAATACCGCTAAGCATTTCCCATTTCTTTACCACCCAAAAGGGGCTACACACAGAGGGGACAAACGGATTAAATAGATTATATCGACTCCAGTACGTAACTGGTACTTATTTAATCGACCCCGTAAGGATGAAAGGCAAAGTCGACCTCGGTGGAATTTGAACTCAGAACATAGTGGCAGACGGAATACCGCTAAGCATTTCGCCCGGCGTGCTAACATTTCTTATTTCTTTACTGCCCACAAGGGGCTAAACATAGGGGGGGGGGGGACAAACAAGGACAGACAAAGGGAATAAGTCGATTACATCGACCCCAGTGAGTAACTGGCATTTAATTTATCGACCTCGAGAGGATGCAAGGCAAAGTCGACGTTGGCGGAATTTGAACTCAGAGCGTAACGGCAGAGGAAATACCGCTAAGCATTTCGCCCAGCGTGCTAACGTTTCTGCCAGTTCGACGCCTTGCTCCCGTAATATATTTCCGCACTTAAATCTATAAACTTCAGCCATGCACGCTAACACATCAGAATGAAAAATTGAAACAATGATTAGCGCATATGCGTCTGTTTTTACGCGTGGCTGTGTATGTACGTTTTCACAAATTACCTTATCCAGAAAAGAGTCTACGGTCACGACACTGCGTTATGTTAAAGTCGGTAAAGACTTTGTCTGCTCACAAAGTATCATAGTCTTTTAAGCGGCTACAGGTGTATGCCGCGTGTTTAATACAGGCACACGATGTGATTATACACTAATGCATGTTATGATAGGATAGGATAAAGATTGACTTACTAATCGATATGTTCCATATTCACACTACTATGCATTAAGCGAATAATGCATCATTGTGTTACCATGCAATTCTAGGTACTTGGTATTCGCATTAAGCTACGTATCTTAATTTAGAATTATGTAAAATAGTCATGTTTGTGTATCCAGACATGCTTATCAAGTAACACATGCATGAATGAAAGACAGTTCATGAATCCACATCTCATGCAAGAAAGAACTGTCTCATCCTCTACATAGTATAAACTCTCAGCAAAAATCAAATAAATTGGGGATATATTAAAAAAAAACATGATGAACATGACGTGGATCGGAGTGACTGTGTGGTAAGGATATTCCGGGTTCAGTCTCACTGCGTGGCACGTTGAGCAAGTGACTTCGACTACAGCCTCGGACCGACCAAAGCCTTGTGAGAAGATGTGGTAGATGGAAACTGAAAGAATTTCACCTATATATATATATATATATATATACATACATATATATAGAGAGAGTTATATATATATATATATATATATATATATATATATATATATATATATATATATATATATATATATATATATATATATATATATATATATATGTGTGTCCAAGGAATTTACATCAACAGACGTAAATTAATAGGTATGTACTATGAGTTTTAATTTAGGCTGACCACTAGAACTGTAGCTTTAACTTCAGATAAAAGTGTGATGTTGAGACTTCCTTTCTAGCATCTGCTATTCTTCATACTCTCATCAATCTATCTATCTATATATGTATACCCACAAACCTCTCCCGACATGCATACTCCTACTATATTGACTAATATACAACTACTCTGCTACATCTACGTGTTTGTCTTTCCTCCATATTTTAATATAATATTGATATCCAACCGTCCTTAAGTAGATCAATTGTGTACCATTAATTATAATTTCATATGTTCTAATATCAACCCCAATAATACCAGAGAGCAAAACTTTCACTGTATATCGTATTCGTAAAAGTCTATGTCGTACAAAATTGTTTGATAAATATACAATTTTTAGTATTTCTGTATTTATGAAATGCTTTATCAATGTCCATTCAAGTAGCTATTAAAAATGAAAGCTATTAGTTGTTAAAATAATATTATCTGAAATATAAAATTATTTTTCTATCTTGGAAATTTTTACCGGCTTTGTAGAGATAGAAAATATTTATATTGGCTAATTCTATATTTACTTGCTTTAGAATGTGAAATTTTAGAGAAATATGAGTCAATGATATTTGCTTGATTTAGAAACTGAAATTGAAGAGATATATGAGTCAATTTCAATATTTGTTCTCCCCTTATCTATTAGTTTTGTTTACACTAAGAAGCACCAAGGTCGTTATAATTGCATACAATTACAATAATATATTATATTGTAAATATAATTACACTACACATTACGACCGAGCTTTACTATAGCCATGTGTTCCTCCTTTAGTCATTTTAACGAAAACGTAATGAACAGCATAATGTGA
Source organism: Octopus bimaculoides (assembly GCF_046866305.1). Taxonomy (NCBI): domain Eukaryota; kingdom Metazoa; phylum Mollusca; class Cephalopoda; order Octopoda; family Octopodidae; genus Octopus; species Octopus bimaculoides. The sequence continues at coordinate 26,147,729 of NC_142932.1, read as the reverse complement.
ATATGTCTCATTCGATCCCCAGTTTTATAAAATGCTTTTAAAAAAAGAGCTCAGATATTAATGAGCAATATAGTATAGAGACATCTGATGCACTTGATGGTTGATAAATATTTCAAACATGTTAACTGCAATGAAATGTAGTCGGTAGAACAGCAGACAAGATATGTTAGGATTCAATTACATTCATTATGATACTAAAGTAGAACTACACCGCTGTCATGCAAGTCAAGCAAATTTAGATACTGTGTAGCGCGGGAACATCATGAATTAGACAGTATTTTCAGCAATTTTTCCAGATCCTTACCATGGTAAACATTTTTTAACTGTAGTAGTATGTACTTTCTACCATTCTGCGGATTGACGACAAACGGAAAACTTATAGATATGCACATAGACACTAGCACAAAGTCCGACATACTCACATTACATGTGGAGGGATGAGGGGGTGTATAAACACTCGTAGCCACATATTGTTAGACAGATAAAGGTATATGTGGAGCAATGGCGTCTATGAAGTAAAAGAAGAAAATAGGAGTATTAAATATTATATGTTTCGCATGTCGGTAAACGTCGATACAGAAGTAGTTCTAATTAATATAATCTCCTTCGGGATGTATCTGTTTTTGTTATGACTACCAATTTGTATTTTTTAATTATTGATTAATTATTAACCTGTTTTTGGCCCCGCGAGTACGCCTTAGCGATTATGACTTCGTATCACTAAATCTCTGGAAAACTCAAAAGCACTTGTCCACAGTTTTGGATATGCGGTTTTAAAAAAAGGCAATTAGCAAGCCGCAGAGAGACAAGTCTATATGACCACCCACTCTTTCGTCTTCTAGGGAAAAGGTCGAACGAAATCGTGCCCGCTGAAGCGTACTCGCAGTTTCAAAGTGTTAATAGTTCGTCAATAAATGAAGAATACAGAATAGAAATAAGAAAAATAACTTCACTCTTCGACAGAAATAAATATATTTTAGAGGAGGTTTTAGTCAATTAAATCCACCCGTTTACTTTAAAAATAATGAATTTTATCGATCTACAAGATGTTTCGGATTTGGACATAAAATGTACAGATGTGTGTCTAAACACTGCATGACATTATATCCATTGTGATACTTTTCCTTCTTTCGTCTACTTTTAATGGTAATAATAATAATCTTACAAACACTGATAGGAGACCATAGAGTCTATGGTGGCATCTGAGGTACTATATATTCAACATAATTGGCATAAGTTCGCAACCGACGTTTCTTGCACAGACACTTGATAAACGAAAGACAAAATAACTATTGATGGTACTCACTTTAATATTTAACGACCGAAATCTATAGTATAATGTATTCACTCGGGCATTATGCTGTTTCTGCAATTCAACGGAAATTGTAAAGATAATATTTACACAAACATCAATAATAACTGTAATGTCCCTTAGCAATACAAATATGTACTTGATCCATTTTTCCGAAAATTTCCAAGACCTTTTTTCTCTCTCGTTCTCTTTCTTTTCGGGATTAAACGCAACGCTTTATCTGTGAAAGCGTTCCCTTGGGCTTTCTAGTCTGAATTTCATTCTGCCTCTCATTCCCTATTTATTTTGTTTCCCTTATCTATGTTTTCATTCTCGTATTTTTCTTTTTTTTCTCATGTGTCGCTCTTCTTAACATTCTCTTAATTTCTTCGCTAATATGCATTTTGTATTGATTATTTGTCGTTTTCTTTTCCGTCCGTTTCATTTTCAACTTTCCTTTCATTGTTTTACACTTTTAAGTCATTATCATCGATTATTCTTCAAAACTCTCGGTTATCGGATAACCTGTGTTCAGTCGAAGGTACAGATCCTTTTAACTCACCAAGTAAATGAATCGTGAATCTTACTTTACAGAGAAAAAAATACTATATCTTAAACAAACATGTGTCTTTATAGTTGTTGGAAAACCGCTCGTTTAATCCTGGGTGCTATTCTTTGATCTTAGTCTAATACATAGGAAGAAACCCATCATCTTCATAAATATTTATAAACAATTTTTGTGAATAATCTGTTCATGGGGAATACTTTGAGAATTTGTTTAGTTTGTTTTCTTCTACTACCATATTTTTGTTTGATTTATTTTAGAGTGATAAATTTGCAAATACTTGATCTCGCTAGCACAATTATTCATTCTCAATGTCAACATTGATAAATCATTAAAATGCGTATGCTAAATGCTAATCATCTCGTGCGCTCGTAGACATATTAATATACTTTTCTATTCAATTCCAAGGAAAAAAATTAATTTGGAATGCATAAATGTCTGAGGTGTACGTTCCCTTTCAGGAGGTAATTAACGATCCATATTGTTTATCATTCCAAACGTAGGAGAGGTTTTGATTTGATAATATGTATCTCTAGATCTTCTTCAGAGTCTCTAGTATTCGCGCTACTATCACAAACCTCCATACACTCTTTAGCGAAAGCTTATAATTGCGAATTAATAAATGAGTCATATAAAATTTCACATGCAGTTTGGAGGGGAAATGTATTGCTAAACAGTGGAATTTTTGTGAGATGTTTGCATTAATTTTATGGAGATTGAACTTGCAATGAATCTTACGACTGTGTCAGCTTCATATCCGGCCAAAAATTAGTTTTAATAGTCTAATTAAGATGCAAATTTTGTAGTTACTGTTATGTACTAACTCCTTTTGTACATAACAGTACAAGTAAAATTTGTTCAATAATACTGATAGCTCATGTTTCACAAGAGGATGAGAAATGAGAAAAATCGGTTATCAAAAATGCTTTCAATCGCATTCCACTCTCTTTGAATATCGATAATTTTTCTAATGTTTTATATTTTAGAAAGGATATTTTATATTCTGTTTCACTCAGGAAATCAAGCTGAAAGGATTGATATCATACAGAATTTAAGGAAACGAAAATGTCCTATTTTCCAATATGTTGAACATAATATTTAACGCATAGGGGAACATGGATTGAAGAAACGTTTATATTACGAAGCTTCCACAGATTGTGATTTTATATGAACTCATATTTTCTGTATTATTTATATACAACTTCAAACACGATGAGTATTCATTAACCAACAATTATATTTAGAATTATCGTAATATTCTCATTCCACATTAAAGCATAATCCCACTGGCATATTCGTGTCCTCCTTTATTTTAAATTGTAGTAAATTTTACTTTGCAGCATCTTAAATTTGCTTGTCCTTATAAAATGCGTGCATTAAAACAGTGTCATTACTATGTCATATTATTTGCTCTAATACTCACCTACCCCAACATTGGTGCAGATTTCTTGCTAAATATTAATCATATTTTTTTTACAAGCAATTACGAAACATGATCCACTTTTGTATATATATATATATATAAATATATATGACCACATATATATGCATATATGCATCTATATATATGTATATATATATATATATATATATATATATATATATATATATATATATATATATATATATATATATATATATATAATATTATTAGGGACAAAATCCAAAATTACAGGTAAAAAACTCAATTAAAATCAATTTATAAAAAATTAAATTGAGCCTTATAGATAAAGTATATATAAAATATATATAGTTTTAGGGAAAATAACCAATTTTCAAGAACTCATCGATGAAAATCCACTATCACATATAGAAAAATTAATAATTAAAAGCACAATAAATGAGTATAATATAAAGTAAAGTAAATATCATAAGATAAATATAATAAAAAGATTACACGTGTTTCATAACCAATTTTCAAATAGAAAAGAAATTTAAATCGATTAAAATCAATTGAAATTATCTAAAATAAGTTCTATTCAAAAATATAGCTACTCGTCAGATCGTAAGTAGAACAATAATTAGATATATATCTCAACCAACAATAAGTACCAAATGAATTAATATGATATACTTATTATATAAAGATAGAAAAATTATTTAAAAAATATCATAATATCAAAATAATAACCATTCAATAATCATCCCTTCATCCATAATAATAACATGTATATTATATACAAAAAACATCTTACCTAAATTATCATTGTTTTAAATTATCATTGTTTTAAATACAAGTTGAACGAAGTTTAAGTTTAAAATAATAATGAAGATAAAATTAGTACATATTTAACCGGTGTAATAGTTAAAGCTATACTATTTAAAGCTAAAGACGTTTATTTAATTATGATTAAAGATCAATTGAATAATAGAAAAATACAAGATTATTTATTTCTACAAACGTAATAATAAAAAATATGAATGAAAAAATTATGAATGGAAAAAATTATGAATGAAAAAATTAGGAAAGAAAAAATTATTAAGAATAAAAGGTTAAACTTTATATATATATACAAAGTTTTGATTTAAAAAAAACTTTAACGATATTATAAACTATAAAGATTAATAATTAATCAAATAATATTAATCAAAAATAATCGAAAATATATCAACACTATTCCAATCGAAGTTCTAATATTATGTTGAAATGAAACTATAACTCCTAAATAATATAGTGTTAAATAAGTTATCTATTAAAATAATCTATAAAGAACCAAATGAATAGTATAAAAACAAGAATACATATTATTTTCAAATAGTAGAAAATCTTTAGCAAAGTGAAAACAGTACTTATCCAAATTTTATTAATTCATTTGGTACTTATTGTTGGTTGAGATATATATCTAATTATTGTTCTACTTACGATCTGACGAGTAGCTATATTTTTGAAGAGAACTTATTTTAGATAATTTCAATTGATTTTAATCGATTTAAATTTCTTTTCTATTTGAAAATTGGTTATGAAACACGTGTAATCTTTTTATTATATTTATCTTATGATATTTACTTTACTTTATATTATACTCATTTATTGTGCTTTTAATTATTAATTTTTCTATATGTGATAGTGGATTTTCATCGATGAGTTCTTGAAAATTGGTTATTTTCCCTAAAACTATATATATATATATATATATATATACATATATGCATCTATATATATGTATATATATATATATATATATATATATATATATATATATATATATATATATATATATATATATAATATATATATATATATATATATATATATATATATATATATATATATATATATATATATATATATATATATATATATATTATATATATATATATATATATATATTATATATAATATATATATATATATATATATATATTATATATATATATATATATATATATATATATTATATATATATATATATATATATATATTATATATATATATATATATATATATATATATATATATATATATATATATATATATATATTATATATATATATATATATATATATATATATATATATATATATATATATATTATATATATATATATATATATATATATATATATATATATTATGTATATATATATATATATATATATATATTATATATATATATATATTATATATATATATATATATATATATATATATATATATATTATATATATATATATATATATATATATATATATATATATATATATATTATATATATATATATATTATATATATATATATATATATATATATATATATATATATATATATATATATATATATATATATATATATATATATATATATATATATATATATGCGAGTATAAATAAATACAAAAAAGGTTTTTTTTGTATGATTGTTTATAGAGGAATATATTATTTTGTTTAAAAGAGTTCCAACACTGTCTGTTTTTTATGTTTTATTTATATTCCTGCAAAACCACTGTGGGATATAGAATATGGAATATACAATATATAATATAATATACAATATATAATATAAAATAAAAATGGATGGTACAATGAAATAAAGTATTGAATGTTTTATTTTATATTATATATTGTATATTATATTATATATTGTATATTCCATATTCTATATTCCACATTGGTTTTGCAGGAATATAAATAAAACGTAAAAAACTGGCAGTGTTGGAAGTTTTTTAAACAAAATAATATATATATATATACATGTGTGTATATGTGCGTCTGTGTGTCTGAGTGTATGTATGTATGTATATATATATGTATATATATATATAATTGAAGACATTGGAGTCACGAAAAAGTGTACGTTTGGACATGTATTTAATATTCGCTTACTGACACAACGCAACATAGTTCTCCAAGAATAAAGGTATAGTTGTATAACTACACGCACACACACACACATATATATATATATATATATATATATATATATATATATATATATATATATATATATATATATATATATATACATATATATATATATATATATATATATATATATATATATATATATATGCATATATATATATATATATATATATATATATATATATATATATATATATACTTGTTTGTTTTGCAAGATTTTTTATGTGAAATCGTGTGTTGAAACAGATGTTGTTGTACTTGGGGATGGTCATATTGCCAGTTTAGCCAATAAAAACACACGCACTGTATATTTGGTGTTAATTTTTTTTTTTTTTTCAGCTTTATATTACATTAATCTTAATCTTAATCTTATTTCGGCCAGAGTTCTTTCGTCACACTTCTGTGACCTCATCAGTGGTCCTTTGTTTCCTTCTTTCTTATGTGTGTCTCACCTTGCTAACTATCAGCCAAGAAAGAAGGAAACAAAGGACCACTGATGAGGTCACAGAAGTGTGACGAAAGAACTCTGGCCGAAATAAGATTAAGATTAAGATTAATGTAATATAAAGCTGAAAAAAAAAAAAATTAACACCAAATATACAGTGCGTGTGTTTTTATTGGCTAAACTGGCAATATGACCATCCCCAAGTACAACAATATATATATATATATATATATATATATATATATATATATATATATATATATATATATATATATATATATATATATATATATATATATATATATATATATACAAGAATAAGGGCAGGGAATCGTCAATTAGTAATAGAATTAATAATTAACAATTTTGCCAAGTAGTTCAGTATGAAAAAACCTTTATCGGTAATAGAGTAATTTCATTCTCTTAACCATGAAACGATCGTATCCAATTAACTAAAGGCAGATTTGTTTTGTTTGTGCTTTTCCCTCCGGTTTTTTTTCTATGTGTGCCATAAATATCGCCATCCGTTTTAGAGAAAAATTTGTAGTTTATAATCAGTAGTTCTTTGACTGGTATTTCTAAATTTTCAGTATGTTGGAGAAGTAACTCAATGCTAATCCCTGTATATTTATGATGATATATATATATATATATATATATATATATATATATATATATATACCAGGTTAAACCCATAATTGCAAAACAAGATGGAAAAATAGTACTCAAATAGCAGATGTAGAGTAATATGCTTTAATAAAAAGCAGCAAACATATTACAAAGATTGTTACTCTGAGTTTCTGTTTCCCGTTAGTCGGACAGTTTTGTTTAGAATGGATCAAAATAAGGTGATATGCATAAATATGCAATTACTTTAAGAGATACACATTTGAAAATGATTTTATTTAATTGGTCCTTTCAACTAAGATTCTCTTTAATAACCGGTTACATGAAATATCAAATTGCGGTTTAAAACCATGTTATTATATAAGTGGAAGAAAACCTTCAGTGAAAAAAATCCTGAATACCTAGGGTAAATCCACCCGTATTTCTTAAGAACTTAGTAACGTAGGAAGGCGAATATCATCAATTTATTCATATATATATATATATATATATATATATATATATATATATATATATATATATATATATATATATAAATTCAGATGAGTGGTACAACAAGGCACCAATATTTACTGGAAAATAGCAGTCGATACAATTACGGCGTTATTTTCCAGTAAATGTTGGTGCCTTGTTGTATCACTCATCTGAATTCATATGTATACCTTATGGGGCTTTGTTTTACTGGAAAGTAATACGTTTGTATTGTAATATCTCTTATGTATATATATATATATATATATATATATATATATATAACACTATCCGTATCACGTCCTCACTTTGTCGCTTTTTTTGTTATTGTATTTTTGTGTGTATTTTGAGCTTATATATATATATATATATATATATATATATATATATATATATATATATATATATATATATAAGTTCAAAAACACACAAAAAAACAATAACAAAAGACCAACAAAGTGAGGACGTGATACGGATAGTGTTATTGGACGCTCGGGAAACGAGAGAGAGAGAGAGAGTATGACGTTTCGGGTGGATCCCTTCGGCGGAAAGACGGAAAGTTCAAAGAATGGAAAAACAGAGGAAGAGAAAATCGGCACCGATGCTCACGAGGTTACATTGTGGAAGGACCGGAAGAGGAGGTGGTGGAGGAAAAGTTCTTTCTAAGACAGTAGAGTGAAAAGGGGCGGTGAATATATGTGCGTGCGCGAGAGTCTGCAAGCGTGTGTGTGTGTGATAACAGAACGTGTGTGTGCGTATGTGTGTGTTTGTGTGTGCGCGCGTGGTTTGGTGGTTTATCTGTTAGTGTGTATGTGTGTGTTTGTGTGTTTGTGTGTGTGTGACGTAGTGGAAGGAATAGTAGCAGGAATAGTTAGTGGGTGCTTATGGACAATATATGAATGTATGTATGTATATATATATATATATATATATATATATATATATATATATATATATATATATATATATATACATACCTACATATATATATATTAAAACATTTATATATACCGTTATTACCCGCTTACTTTATTTTTTATAAACGCATACATACCACACGTTCAAATACTAATAATCATATATATATATTTAGTTGTTTGGTTGTGCGATTATTTCTATATATATATGGATATGTACGCATTTATTTATATTAAAGCATGCGTGCACTCATTTATACATCGATATACAATCGTAAAATAGGTTGATTCTGTTCATACAGAAGAAAGTTATTTACTGCTTCTTATAACTGATTTTTGAAAAATATTTTTCACGGTTTATGCTTTCTTCGGCTGAAGCTCGTTGAAAAGAAATTAATATCGTTTACGTCTCGGTTATTTCTGAGCATTACGCTGCAGATAGGCTACCGATTACTTTACTTAATGCCCTTTAGATTGTTGACTAAATGGACGGATACTTTGGCATTACGAGACAATAAAAATATTGTGCGTTCCGTCGTGATATAGCCAGAAATGCGAGTCTGAATAATCCAGTGTTTTTTACTTGAATGACGCAGTATATAAAACCATAATGACATTAGATTTATATCTAAGGATCCTAAAATTTACAACAGTGAGTACCTCGAGACTATCTAACAGTAGAACACCTATACAATATCTGCTGCATACATTTAATTTAATGATTACGTCATTTTTTGTATATTTAGTTATATGCGTGTTTGTATAGTACATATTCTTATTGTATTGTCTACGAGCGGCTAAATTAAATTCTTTTCAAATTTGAACTGAGAAACATGTAAATAAAACAAATAGTGCAGACTAATATATAGTGAAACCTAGTCTCTTAGACACGGTGAGCTGACAAAATCGTTAGCATGCAGGAAGATACTTAGCGACGTTTTGTCTCTACGTTCTGTGTTCAAACTTCACCTACATTGACTTTGTCGCAGGCTCGATTAAATCGACTTGTCCCACTCCCAAAATTTCTGGCCTTGTGCCAAGTTTAAATTCAATTTTATGGAACATTAGTGTAAGGCGGTGAGCTGGCAGAATTGTTAACACGCCGAGCGAAATGCTTAGCGGTATTTCGTCCGTCGTCGCGTTCTCAGATCAAATTGTACCGAGGTCCAGTTTGCCGTTCATAATTTCACGGTCGCTAACATAAATAGCCGTTTACCATTGGGGTCGATATAATCGATTTAACCCTGCTCCTGACATTGTTGATCTTTTGCTAAGATTTGAAACCAATATAATGGAATGTCGAGACGGTGAGTTGGCAGTATCGATGCAAATCAGTCAAAATATTTAGTGGCAGTTTTTGTGTTTATACGTTCTGAGTTCAAATTCCACCGCGATTGATGTTACCTTCAACTTTTACCAGTCAAGCACTAGGTTCGATACAATCGTCGAGTCTACTCACCCTAAATTTCAGTTCTGGTACCTGTAGTAGAAAGATTATCATAGAATCGGTTCTTCATTTTTTTAAAAATCCGTTTGCGGTTGATATACTTGCTGCATCACATGAAACAAATTCAGTTTACGTCAGTAAGTATTAATTGAGATACATTAGTTTTAAAGAGATATTCTGTTTAACAGCTAAAACAATTTAAGTAAATACTTCAAAATTGCACTGAAATCAACTGCTCATTTTTTGAGATCAGTAAGATAACAAACTTACAAAAGTTTAAAGAGATTTTGGAACAGCTGCCCTTTCAATATTGGGATAACTACCGAACAGATATATTTCATTACAGGTATTTAGCCTATAGTATTCAAATTTCTATCGCATTATTATTTGCTTCACGTCTACACTTCTCGAAAGTAAATATCTTATCAACGAATAATACATGTCGTGAGAATAAAGCGTATATTTATCCATTAATCGTGATTCAATATGTGATAGACTACATCGATACTATATTGATCTATATTGATAGAACAAATTAATTTTTATACAAACTTTGCGCACAGCACATTCCAATGATATATTGGTAAGACTGACGAGAATTCTTAATTAGCATGAATACTAATAATTAGAATACACAGGTTCTTTTTGGTTTATGCAATGATTTAATAAAATAAATCTGAAAAGCCAATTTGAAATACAGCAAAATTAAATGGAAGATTTAGTAATGTGCATGTACTGAATGGCAATTCTTTTACCGGGTTCTCAGTTAGTAGATAATATATCGTTTGCTATCATTGCTAAATAATCTGTAGTGTATCATATATAGAGTTCTGTGAGATATGTAAAATTGCTATGTAACATGAATTTGGAGTTATGAAGCAGGTGAATAAAGTGACAACGTGAGGTATGGACGGAAATATTTTCAAACTTATAGTTAGGTGCATTTATTCAGTAAGTTGTCAGTTATGATTAATGATTCAAAGCGACATTTCTTGAAATAATGCATGTTCCATAAACGTTACCGCACTTTTGTACATCAGTTGATGCATGAGGTCAATAAATGATTAATGATAGAAATGTAGATTTGAAGTATGGAATACCTCGTATGACAATTTGTTTTACATTTGATTGTAAAAAAAGTAATGATTAAACCATGTTAACCTCTATCACTCTCTCTCAACACACACACACACACACAAACACATACATACATACATACATACATACATATACATACACATATATATATATATATATATATATATATATATATATATATATATATATATATATATATATATTTAGTACATTAATTTGTACGCCGAAGGATAGTAATAAAATATGGTTCAATTGGCTGGGTTATTATTAGAAAGGTTAAACCGTATAGTATAGGATGTAAAGGTGTTGAGGATAAGTACAAAAATGCAAAATTATTCCTTGCTCTTAACACGAATAATAATGTATACCGTAATTTATATCCTAGTTTTTAAGAACAATGTCGAACTCATTTTCTATTTCGGAACATATGCGAAGGTTTTGCTAATTATTTTAATGACGTTGTTTAAGAACTCACTTTTGCAAACTTATTATAATATTTGTCATGTAGAAATATCTATTCAGGTCAAAAGCTTAATAAATCTAGACGGTCAATAAACCTATTCTGTAAAATCCATAACTCTTTTAGATTTATACTCTTGTCAGTGTTGCTCAAACGATACGCATATATTTAGATACACTTGCTCACTCAAAATGCAAGGAAATGATATACAGCAAATAGAAGCACGCTACTAAAAGCATGCATTTATTGATGGTAATACACGAACCACAAACATGGTTCAGCGTTGTTAACGACGAAAATATTAATGAGACCGCTTTATATATAGACGTTAGTGGAATCATTGATTAAGTAGACTGGACAACGATAAAAGCACGCGGAGCTCAAACGACTCGTGATCATGCCAGATAGCTGGCAAGCATTGTTCCATCATTGTGAGACAGAAGTTGTTTTCTCATTTTCAAACTGCGTAAATTACAAACCACACAGGGAATGATATCACTGATTCTAAGGAGAAACCATACCCGATAACTATTATCACGAACATCACAAACGATTTCAAATAGAATTTACTCAGGTCAAGTTCTTGTTCCTATATTCGTAAACAAATGAAAGCAATACACACATACATAAAATATATTTATAGATGGCAAAGATTCAGACATACAACAATTAAATTCACTCAAACACACAAGTGTACGTGCACATGCGTACTTATATATGTATGCAATGTGCACACATGTGAGGGTGTATACTTGGTTATTGACGGTGCATACAGGTTAAACAATGAAAGATTGAATTACAAACCAGCAGTTACTAATACACACATTTGTTCATATTCATGCATATTCACTCATATGATAACATACGAGGATGTCCAATATGTATATATATATATATATATATATATATATATATATATATATATATATATATAGATATAGATATAGATATATACAAACACACATATATATACGCATATACATTCTTACGTATTCATAAGTAGACGCGTTATTACTCATTGAAACGGATCATATCAGATATCCATAAATACATACCGATACATAGGCACACAAACGAACATATACACACGCATATATATATATATATATATATATATATATATATATATATATATTATATATATATATATATATATATATATATATATATATATATATATATATATATATATATATATATATATATATATATATATATATATATATATATGTATATGTGTGTGTGTATGTGTGCTTGCGTATATATATATTTGTGTATGTTACATATAGGTGCCAGTGCATGTGTGTCTTTTTAGTTTGAGCACATATGGACACACGTACACACATACACATAAATACACACATGTTCACGTGAGCAGAGAAGAAAAGAGAGACGTGATTGTAAATAGCACATCGAAATATTTGGTTTGATGTTATATATGATTTTTGATTTTCCAAGATAACTGGACGTAAGGAATAGAACTATATAATTATCGTTCCAAACTCCCAATAATCAGCGTTGCTGAAGCTACACTCTTCGCCACTAATCTATAGGTTAGACACTGTAGTGACTGCATTATTAGAACCTTAACATAACTGATCAATGCTCTTAAAGGTTTCAGCTTGAATTGGAGAGAGTATGCCTGAAGTGTCTATATATTCAACAAGAACTACCGAAACAAACATTAAACACGTATTATTTAATTCGCTTACAAAGAACATGTCACAAAATTTGGCTGACAGTTGAATCGTATTCATATCTTAATTTAACAATAAATCCTCTGCGAATGGTTTTACTACTAACATAAGCATGGTGCTCAAGATTTAGGTTTTCTAATGCAGAATTATCATGTGAATGTTCAACGTTTCCAGCTGAAGAATTCATTTCAGGATTGAAATTTAAAACACATACTTGACATTTCAATAATTTCAAAATGAACTTCATATTTCCTGGCCAAAGATATTTCACGTATATATATATATATATATATATATATATATATGAAAAGTAAAGAAAATCACGAGTGTATATCGAGTTTTTTTTTTTTATAATCGCGTAATTATCATGGTTGTACGCAAATATATGTGTATACAAATATATATCAAAATACATGTACAGATACATATTCATATGTGTGTTTATACACACACACATAAATGTATGTATGTTTGTGTGTAAGTATGTATGTATGTATATGATTAAAATTATAAGGATATCTAAGAGATACTACCATGCTTGAAATAGCAATCAAAACCTGATTCTAAAACCTCAACATGTATTGAATAGGTTAAAAGATAGATAAATAGACAAGTTACAATTCCATAATTCCAAACCCTGGGTTTGTGGCTCCGTATAAAAACATACTTTGTCTTTGCCAATGAAATGTACCAAGAATTGTATATAATTACACACATATACACACAAACATACAAATACTTACTGTGTCGATGACATTGACTTTTCCCATGCCTGAAATTGCTGATCTTGTGCCAACATTTGAAATTAACAATTATCTACAATTTCTAACTCACTCATACGTTTGGTAAGAAACTTTAAATACAAATATAAACCTAACTGCGAATTATATTAAGAAGAGAGAAATAAACAAACCTACCCTAACGATGTTGTGACCAGTGAACTTCAACGTATATAACGTAAATGTGTATCTCTCCTTTCGTGAAATGTGTGTAGGACGGCTCAGAACAGATGCAGTAAACATAAAAAGAATGAACGCAATGGTAGTGTATTCTGGTGTTTTGAAGTACGTTCTGTGTAGGTACAACATATGATGTGACTTATGGTACATATAGTGTGGCGTTTTCTTTGGAATTCAATGACAATTCATATATCCTCCAGAAATTTCATCCAGTAATTTTAATATAGTTGATATTTATTATTTTCTAATATTGATATTATTATTATTATTAATATTATTTTCTAATATTGAAAGCATCGAGTGTTTCTCTGATTAAGCTCCATTTATGAATATATCATTCAGATTCAATTTACGCAATGATTTTATTTGCAATATGTTATCATAGGTCTATGGAATATTATATTCTTGCATTTAGTAGACATATATATAACCTTCCTATTTCAAATTACTTCGTGGTACATATGCTCACATAGTTTGTAGATGCATGCAACCCGTCTTCTTCAAAATACCAATAGTATTCAATTAATACATAATTCTAATAATTTCATAACGGTGCTATGTGTAGTACAAGTCATATGAAATCAAATAATAATTTTACAATGATATATTCATATTTTGGTTTGTATGCACAATGTCATATGAAGCATATTCTATCTTAACATATGGTATTTCTTGACTTCTTTCTTAATAAGTTGTCTATTTGTTTCAGGTTTAAAGCGGAATTAAAAGAAATGAAAAATTATATTTCATATGCGATATGATTGCGCATTTTCGATTGTTCAAATTAATAAATGGGTTAGTTACGATGAAAATGTATATATGAAATGTATATCTCTATCTCACTTCTACAAAAGCAAATACTAACTTGGTAGCTAAGCATCATTCATCCACTTTCAGCAAGGTGGCAGCAGAGTTTTGGAGGAGACTCAAGCTCCAAGAATGTTTTCTGAATTGAACTTCATACGCGAGCATATGGTCATATTTTTCAGCGAGCTCAACGACAGTTGTTCTCTTCGGTAAGTGATGGCACCACTGTTATTAGAGTTATGCCTGTCCCATAGACTGAATAGCCTACGTTTAGGGTAGTCTTTTCTCTTTCCCTCCGAGTAGAATATTATCTGGAATGATACGTTAATATTTTGCAATGTTGCAACACGATCTCTCTCTCGTTCTCTCTCACCCTCACTATCTCTGTTTCTTTCTATCTCTCTCCCTCCTTCTCTCTCTTTCTTTCTCTCCCTCCACCTCCCTATCTCCCCCTCTCTCTCTCTCTCTATCTATCTATCTATCTATCTATCTCTATCTATCTATCTGAAGATGAGCGACATAGATGTTCCAAAGTATACAAACGTTGTTTTGAGATATCGTGAACTGAAATTATAGGAAGAATCAACTAAAAGGGATGGAAAATGAAATATGCTTCTTGAATGAAGTTTTTCTTTATGGAAGGAGAAATTGGATCTTTTGAAGGAATTTAAATATTGCATAAGGAATATAATCTTCAAGTTACACTGGTGTAAAATGACAAAATTTCTTTCGTTGATATTCAGATGATGAAATAAATAATTAGAGACAATTTATATTATAAAGATAGTGTATCGGGATTAAAACCCTTATTTATATCATAAAAACCGAAATGTTTTCGGTATAACATTCCGCAAAACAGACAGAAATTATTTTGTAAAATATACTCTAATTATTTAACAACGTATATTGCATAAAGGTGGGGGCGCAATGGCTCAGTGATTAGGGTAGTGGAATCGCAGTTATAGGATCGCGGTTTCGATTCCCAGACCGGGCGTTGTGAGTGTTTATTCAACGAAAACACCTAAAGCTCCACGAGGCTCCGGCAGGGGATGGTGGCGAAACCTGCTGTACTCTTTCACCACAACTTTCTCTCACTCTTACTTCGTTTCTGTTGTGTCAGTAATTCAAAGGGCTAGCCTTGTCACACTGTATCATGCTGAATATCCCCAAGAACTACGTTAAGAGTACACGTGTGTGTGGAGTGCTCAGCCACTTGCATGTTAATTTCACGAGCAGGCTGTTCCGTTGATCTGCTCAACTGGAACCCTCGTCGTCGTAAGCAACAGAGTGTCAACAACAACAACAACAACAATTACATAAAGAGAAATGAACGAATAATTATTTTACAACATACATTAAATAAAGAGAAATGGATGAAATTATAAAATACAGAACTCAATAAGTTTGATCCTAAACTGAATCCTAAGAACGAAACATATAATGAAATTCTTGAACAAATTCATACAAATGTATTGATATCCATATCTAAACGCTTAATTGGAAAATCATTGCCAGCAGCAATCGAAATTTCTTTGAGATCAAATGCAAAACGACCTTATCATTGAAGCAAAATGAATGAAAAATGTTTCTAAGTATTTATAAACACAAAATAATATTTTTTTTAAAAATTAAGAATATTAGAGTTAGAAGAGGTATTCAGATGCACTAATGTGTACGAATGTTTACATAGTTTTATGTGAACAAGTTTCGCATCAATTATCAAACATATTTTTCATAATCAAGAGAGTGTAGTGGTTTTTATCGAAAATGGCCGTATCAAAGAGATAATTGTATAATGTTGAAAAGCAGCATCACAACTTATGCTAAACCGCATTGTATCATCTCTCTAAATATTCTCAGAAAATTATGTATTATGTATAATATAAATTATGTATTATTATCCAAAATTAGAAAGACATAAGTTCCGGAATTGCACCTGCCTCGAGAAATGGAAAATTTCCAAATACGTTTGTGTCTACGAATTCTCTCTTTTCTTCTTCATTCAAACTGTCTTTTTTTTTTTACTTCCTTTAGTCATTGGAATGCAGCAATTTTGAGGCACCGCCTTGACGAATTTTTGTCTGTCTTATGACACCAGCATTTTGATTTTCTTTTTAAATCCGTGTACTAGTTATATCAGTTTATCTTTTACCGAACCTCTATTTTATAGGGACGTGAACACGCCAACATCGGTTGTCAAACGGTGGGGACACAAATCCAGACACACCCACATGCACACACATGCACACACACACACACATACATACACACACGCGCACACACACACATATGTGTATATATAGCCCTGTGGCTATAGCAGAAGGGATTTACCTAAGGCTCCACACAGTAGGACTGAGCCTTGAACCAGGTGGTTATGAACCAAGGTTCTTACCACAGAGCTATGTTCGTGCCAATGCTCGTTATGCTTTGCCTCTTTGTCGATTAAGTGGAATAGTAATCTATATATGAGGAATACTCTTGAAGTAGAAGTTACAGCGATAAATACATTAAAAGTTTGATGTTCCAGCTGCTGGCGATAGTTGCTCATTATTGGCACAATCCAATCGCTGTGAAGTTTTTCTTGAGTGATTCAGTGAATCAATGTATTGCCAAGTGGACAGCATATAAAACAACGCAGTGAGCTCGCTTCTCAAGCATTTAACGGTACGCCGAGAGCAAGAAAGCCCTTTAAATGTCGATGTGCTCTTGACTTACTAACATAACATAACAAAACTATTTATATGGCAGATACTGCTGACAAAAACAATGAAAACAATTTGTACAAAGTAAAAACAATCTAATACATAAGTATAAACAGACAACCTCAATGTTGTTTCCGTAATATAACCACTTACATAATTACTATATGGAAATAACAACCGTAAATATTGTGTGCATTTATGTTCTCTAATCACATTCAGAGACATCACCATTTAATAATGTAATTCTAGAATGGTTTTATTGTACTTACCAAACCGTAATGTCAGAGAATCAAAGTATGTTAATTACATTACACAAAAGCAAATTAAACCAGCTTTTTTTTTAAATATCCGATGTATGTTGTTCTCCATCAAATTTGATCTCAATGACCGCTTCAAGAAAGTAATAATGATAATATTAATATGTTTGCTAAACTAATTTCTGCGTTTAAAGTGTAGTTTATATACTTGTGTATGTATGAGACAGAGAATAAAACATCAGACTTTTAGTGTAGGCGTTTATTTTGTAACTACATTCTAATATCTTGTGTAGATTCTCTTTAACCCAAAATCTCTTACCCAATTTCTAGGTACATATACTTAAAAATACGTCTGGATGGATGTGTGCGTGTACATCTGTATGTATTTATGAATGAGGTATAGAATCCATGTGAATGTTAGCTAGATTGCTAGATATAGTGTGCAAATCTCCTTTAAATCAAATATGTCTAATACGATGCAACCAAGTCAGGCAACATCAATGTGAAATACATACATGCTAGAAATTCATTCACATGGCATTCTGTTGTTTTACTTAAATAATGGAGTAGCTAAGGACAGTGACTGATCATTTACATATAACACTCATAGTGACGTATTATACGATGCATGTATCTAGAAATGTGAGCCAACAAACAGAGTTAAGCACAACCGATAGAAACGAAGTCCAAATTCTCAATGAAATAAAAATCCTAGTATTTAAGTTAACAAGTTAAATTCCACATGGTACATACAAATTGTAGATTTCGGAGATAGCGTTCACTGTAGTATATATACTCAATATTTTCCATCTTAATACTGTTGTGATATTTTAGTGAAATTAATTTTAGTATGGTTTAATCTTTCTTTACAGTATAGTCGTAGTTAGTGCCAAAAGATGTTATATGTAACAATAGATTTAAATGATGTTTGATATGTTTCAATACATTTTAATGGCAAAACGTTAAACCCTCCTTCTTTTTCATCTTTGTTTGAAATATGATGCTTTCCATTATTATTTCTAAATTGAATTACAGTGTTACAAAATCAAATTTTTCATTCAATCGGCCCATTAATTCCAAAGTGACCTTGTCATTTAGGTATAATTAATTTTCGAATATTCTTAAATATAATGGTATTTACATAATACCGTTTTGGCTCCAAGATTTTTTCCTTATTTCTGTCTTGAGAAGGAAACCAAAATTTTAACTCGCATTAGGTGTCATTTAATTCAATATTTTTCTCTAAATGCATTATGTGAACAGAACAAAACACCACTGTACAAATATTAAAAGCAAGCAAAACAAATATATTCGTAATTGTTAATTCTACAAAGATTTGGCAGAATCTTTGAATTCAATATATTTTATAGAGTTTCATTAAGTTTGTCATTATTTCCCATAATTCAGAACACGTTGCACTTGAACTGTTGTTGAAATCAATGTTCAATTTATTATTTGTCAAATCATTTAGCAATATCTCGTTACAGAATGAATGTTATTAAACATGACACTCAAATTCATTCTATTCATATTTAAATATTTATAACTTCACTACCGTTGTGCGAAATGTTTGCTTGTTCTTTGTCCACTTCTTATCTATATTTCAACCTTCTATCTTTCGCTCTTTTCAATCATTTCCTTAGAATATTTGTTTCTACTATTCATATAACTTTATCAATATATTGTCTTTAATTGTTATATTTCACTTTAATTAACTTGAAAGTAGTGCAAATTCTCCCGCTGTAATTTTCCATTCAATTTGAGATATTAAAAATACGTCGCCTGCTAATCTCTAAAGAGCCACTAGGATTTCAAAAATTTCAATTTAAATGATATCAAATATTAGATAGAGCAACTTTTCACGCGCATACACACGTAGACATATACATACAGTAACGCACGCACACACACACACACACACACACACACACACACACACACACAGACACACTCGTACACACGCACTCGAATCGCAATATTGGTTCGTATGGGTGTTTTTGGTATTATATTAAATAAGAAACGACATGTTTTCTGTGCATGAACGATTTGAAATTGCAAAATATTCATTCGAAGTCACTGGAAATATTAAATTGAATGTTTAAGCTGCGAACTGAATTCTGACGGGGATTGTATCCCAGCAATTATAACGTCATCGAACTCAACAGATTGGTCACATATAATAACGGCTGATAACCATGGTTGTTATAATAATATTGTTTATAATTATACTTTAATGATTATTGTTATAATTAATGCAAGTCTTAATCATCCCTTTCTGTGTGGTTGGTTTATAATTTATTGGTTCGAAACTAGAATTTGGTTAATCCTTTATTTTATTTGTCACACCCTCCGCGGGATGTAACGGAAATCGAAATAAGCTAATAAATTTGAAATGAAATTAGAGGATACGCGTTTAAATATCACCAGGCACTCTGTCCGGTGCCCTAGGAGGGTAGAGTTAATTTGGCCAGTGGCAATGCTTAAGTCTATTAATGGATATATTTGTTTTATTAACATTTGTATTTATATTGTGAATAATAGCTCATATTTTCTGGGTTTACAATATAGCCGTGTCAACTTTAATTTAACTTCGTTGCATTGTTCTATGTATCAACCGGAAATTGTTCGTGTTAGAACATCGATTTCTACAATAAAAACATAACATTTTTTGCCATAACTGAAAGACAGGAACGAGTTTCTCTGTTTGACCTGAAACAGATTAATGTTTCTTACGAAGCAGTGGTATCTTTTGCAATACAGTTTGCATTTTATTGAGATGCTAAGACAGAGGGTAACGTATTTATATATTTAGATCAATCTCCACAAAAATATATAAATATTTAATACTCTGTTATGCTCTGAATGCGAAAAGTTTCTGTGCTGCTATAAAACATTCCGTTCGGAAATGTAGATACTGCTGCCAACTCCTTTAAATCACACTAATTAACTATAGCTGATTTTGGAGAGGCTTTGCGAAAAACAAATTTTATATGGCAATGAAGATCGAGCAAGACACAATAACCAATTTATAGAACGAGTTAACTGTGATGGAGATAAGAATAATCTTAATAAAAGACGAGCGAGTGTTGAGTGGGAAATATCTCTGATGCTTTAGATTTCTTTTCATGAAAAAAGAACATAATGCCGAATGTCTTGAAAAGCAAATATGAGCAATAATTGCAGCATAGAAATTCTTAGATCCGGTGATGATTTCTTATTAGCGTACATACACACAAAGTCACATATACGTACGTATTCATATCAAGAGTGTTCAGGTTTTTTTTTAAAGCACCCATAAATCGCATCCATTCAGAGAACATTGCATTTGCGCTACCTTTTGCCTCTGTCATAACTTTTATCCAATTCAAACATGCACGGTCGATGTACTTTTCTATTTCATTACCTAAAATTTTAGGGCCAATAAGGTTTGCACCGTACTTCATAGAACCTACCTATCCTTCTAACCTGAATCAAGAACAAGCCAGAGTGAAATATCCAGTGCTAATATAGAGGCTCCAGGTTCTCAAAGCAAGTAAAATCCACTCACAATGCTTTGGTTCGCTAGCTGAATATGTAGGGACTGAACTCGGAACCATGTGGTTGGGAAGCAAATTTATATTTCTGCAATGATATCCCGCCATACATATGTGTGTGCTTGTGTGCAACGAGAGAGAGAGAGAGAACGACTGAGAGAGATAGGTTGATTGATAGAGATAACTTTATATATGCATGTAAATATGCTTATATAATATAAGTATATATATTTATATATACATACATATATACATATGTATATTTAAATATAGGTATATATATGCACATACACCTATATACACATACACTCATACACTCACACAGACATATATATATATATGTATATATATATATATATATATATATATATATATATATATATATATATATATATATATATATATATATATATATATATATATATATATATATATCTGTTGTGTGCCTGTGTATATAATTTTTGTATATTTATTCATGCATGTAAGGTATGCCGGGTAAATTGCTTAGCTGCTTTCGTTTTTATGTTCTGAGTTCAAATTACGCCGACGTCAACTTTGCCATTAATCCTTTCAGTGTCGATAAAAACAAATCTACCAATTAAATAGTGGAGTCGACGTAATCATCCCTCGAAATTTCTGGCCTCGTTCCAAAATTTTTAAACCGATATTTATATATGCATGCATTTATGTATGCAAGCATTTACATCTATTTGTATAGGAATACAGCAAGAGTTGAATTCTGTTCTATCTTGTTATTCATTCTAACAACTATAATTTGAGCGTGTTTCAGACAAGTCTGCTTTCGGTATTGATTGTCAGGTGGTTTATAAATATGTGTACGATCGTATCGACCGCTGTATGTATAATCTTTAAAGTGATAGATACGGTATGATCGAGATTTAGTTATCATTTCTAACAGTTTAGGTGCCATGTACCGGCTTTCCGCTAGAAAGTTGAACCAGTGAATGTTTGAATTTTACTTCTGTAATTCCTGGTCCCTTGCATTACAATTGACATTCTATAAAATATTTTCTTCCTTTTGCCGCATTCCTAAATATAATCCTAATATAATTATTTTCCAGTTTTAAACTCGTCGTTTTTATCATGGTGCGTATGAAAATTAGAATGGACGTCATGTACAGAATTACAATAGACAATTTTGTGAATCATGTTGGCGTCGATATGAATATTGTAATATACATGTCTGAATAATATACATGTATGAATATTTTTTCTAAATTACCACACCAATATATCTCACATATTTCTCATCACCGAGAATTTTCTGTTGAAATAATTCCAATAATAGAGTTCAAAATATGCTTTCAAGAGACAATTATCAGTTCTTTTATTGCTTTCTTTCTTTTTTTAAGATTCAGATATTCTGTTAATGTACTTCTTACCGATTTACGTATTTGTTTCACTATTAGAAATGGACTTACGCTACTTCATGTATTTAAAAGGCGAATGGTTTAAAATTCCACGTTCACAGCCCGTATGGTTTAAGGTATTTTAATTAAGAATTATGTTGAGGCATACCTCTACAGCACACCTCACGTATGATCTTATCTCGTTAGATCCCATAACAATACTATGCTTCTAATTAAATCATCTTCTAATTTCTTCTACAATAAAGGCAATACAATATGATTTAGTTTGCGAAACGCCCGTAATCATAAGAACATCAAGTGCTTAAAGAATTATATAATTATCTCTATGGTTTATATGTTTGTACGTTTATATGTACGTCGTTATTCAGTTTTATTTCAAGTCAGTTTCTGTCAGTTTCAAATCTGTTTCTAAATCAGATAAAATCTTCTCCATCGGAATTTCAATATCTAAAACAGAGTATATTTGTATGAATGTATGCTTAAGTGCAGAATCTTATGTTTTGTCTTACGTATGTCTACTCGTGCATATACTTGCATAAGCAGACATGCTAATATACACTAAAATGGTATATATATATATATATATATATATATATATATATATATATATATATATATATATATATATATATATATATATATATATATATATATATATATATATATATATATATATATATATATATATATATATATATATATATATATATATATATATATATATATATATATATATATATGTATGTATGTATGTATGTATGTATGTATATATATGTATGAATTGATAGGTGGATGAATGGATGAATAGATGGGTGTATGGATGGATGTATCATGCATGCTCACACACCCACGCAAGCACTTGATACCTGAACACAGACACTATATACTCCTACACCCACGCAAGCACATAATACCTGAACACGGGCTATATATATGCAGATAGTGCGTCGATAGCCAGCTGGAGAAAATGTTTCCTGGAGTTAAATAACAATAACATTCGTCCTAACCAGGACTGCCACATTGTGTTGGCAAATAATCTTTATTATATATATATATATATATATATATATATATATATATAATTTACTTGCTAATACTGCGGAAGAGCCATCGCTCATATGTCTGTCCCATATTTGTAAGTTTAGTAGTTCCCATCTGTGTTGTGTAAAATTATTTTTGCGTACTAGTTGAAGCTAATCAGCGGATAGATTGTGAACGCTGTTCAGCTGATGACACCATGGAAAAAGTCACCTCGCCATATGAATCAACTTTCTTCACACTTCATTGATTCTTTGAAATTCAAGAACAAAAGACCCTACAAAATGCCAAAGAAACAAGAGAGAGAATGGAGATTTTCTGTCGAATGTCGGAGATAATATCACATTTCCTTAGATGACATTTCACATGTAATCAGCCACTGGCCAAATATTGATCAAAAGAGTACCTCCCAATAAGTCATAATTTTGTTTCTAAAACAATGTGCAATTTCATTTTAAAAAATAGGATCGTGATAAATAATACAAATAATATTTGTGACAGTTCTCTTCCAAATGTGTACCAAGTGCAAGCATTATATGTCGGTCATCATGTAGAACAGAGAAAGGAACGTGATAGAGGTTATCTACCATGTCGATGCGAATATCTCTTCGAACGTCAAAGAGTAAGTCGATCATGGCTCAGAACTTCTGCGAAACCTTTCAGCTTCTCTACCCAAATAATAAATTTACAAGTATACCAAGCACAATTAGTGCGATGGCTTCTGTGAATAATGCCTAAGTTTTAATTTGCAAAAACTAAGGTTTTCGGAAAAAGAAATCAACCAGCTTATCAGCACAATACGTATACAATCTATTTGCGTGACAGTTTACGTTTTCAAGCATTTTCTCGGGTTCAAAAGATGACATTGATTTTATCTACATTACAAAACTGGAGCATCTGTAGAATCTTGCTCCTTCCCTGCAGGAAAAACTTCTAAGAATTCAAAATAGATGGCATTTATAAGATGGCAGAAAGTATATTAGAATGAATATCAAAATATGTTAGATTCTATCTTAACTATAAAGGTACATTTTTCTAAGACATATTCCCGTAAGAATAGCATTTAACAGGCTAAATTTATGTTCATAATAATAAATATAACATCTAATTGACGGAAATAAATTAGTAGGTCAGACACATATTACAAGACCGATACGTGGAACGTGTTTCAGAATGCGCTTAAATTTAGGAGGAGCGATTGAAAAGCATCGTAGAAAAACTGTATATTAAAATATATGAGGAAATGATATTAAATTGAAACATGGACACAAATAAAGTGTTACAGGTATCAAGAAACACAATTTTTAAAGAAAATATAGGTGATATCGCAGTATGTTTTCCTGATACTCTGAAAAGATTTTATTGAAATTCATAAAATTAGTAAGAGGTGGGAAATACTTAATGGGAATTGATATAATTGAATGGAGTTTAAATATAATACGAAAATTAGAACGCACAAAATTCTCATAAAACTATACAGGAAAGTGCATAATAATAATGTTAGGAAGACTGATTACTATATATATACCTTAATTTAATCTCGTTTCCCATTAGTGTGAGAAGATCAATAAAACACAAAAACTCTTCAGTTTGTCACAATCATTAAATTTATAAATATACAAAGTGCAACTGTATGCGTAGATGTATGAATATGTGTATATTTAACTATGGCTATACAACTGCCAGTCTACTTATTTACATTCCCCAATGGGTTTTTATTAAGTATTTATGAAAGTGTTTGAGCATAACCAAGAAACAATATTTTAGGAATATGACTGAAATAAGGCTTTAGCACATCAGTTATTTCTTCGTATTTTATAATCTCAACCAATGATAATTAATTTCTATTCTAAATAATGTTCCACATGTAGTATTCATACTGTAAATTTAACACCATCTAAATCAAACTGTGGCTTGTCACTTCATGTAAACATTGTTTTGAATGTTTTAACTTAATTATTTAAACATAAAATGTAACACCTTCCCAGTTTTTATTATATACGATTAATAATATATTCTCTTGTGATAAAGGAAAATTGGCGGCGTACACATATATTATAGAGTGTACAGTAAATTTCAGTGATTCATGTTTAAGTTTAAAATAAATCATTCAATATAGTTGACTTAAATTGGGACGCGAATTGGATAAAAATAAATGCTGCTTTCCTTTCCTTTCAATTATTCCTCGGATTCTTTTCATCATTTACTTTTTTTTTGTTTCTTTGATTTGTGTATGTGGAATTCTCTAATATATTGATATGTCAATGGAAGTAAAGAAAACAATTTATGCTCCTACAAAGAAGCATTACATCAACGAATAGATCATTGAAATATCAGTAAACAAAAATCCTTTACAAAGAAAACGTTGTGTTGCAGTTTACAATCCTAAATCATAATGCATAAATTGAGAGATAGATAGATACATACTTACATGCATACACGCATACAAATATACATGTATATATGTATATATGTATATACAAATTTATATACGTAAATATATACGTACATATATGTATATATACGTGTATATATGGGGAGAATTCACAAAAAAAAACAACAAAAGGTGGTGTAGACAACAAACAGATGTATTAGTTAAACACTCGGGAAGTTAAAAAGTCTTTAACGTTTGGAGCCTACGCTCTACCACAGAAAGGAATACAGAAAGAAATATGGAGAGAAAATAAAGAATCTGTAGTGGCTAGCGATCTATCTTTATATATATATATATATATATATATATATATATATATATATATATATATATATATATATATATATATATATATATATATATAAACAATTGCAGCGTGGAAGGTGTTTATAAGCCATTTAAAATAACATTTTAAATGGCTTATAAACACCTTCCACACTGCAATTGTTTTCGTTCCAGCACACGATCTCAGATAAAGTCACTTGCTATGCAAGTACATCTCCGTAATATATATATATATATATATATATATATATATATATATATATATATATATATATATATATATATATATATATATATATATATATATATATATATATATATATATATATATATATATATATATATATATATATATATATATATATATATATATATAATTATGTGTATTTCTTCTATCTTATTGAATAAAAATTCTTCTGATAGAATAAATGGGTTAATAGAAACCAATGTAGCAAAGAACACAAAATAACTGTGGTTAGCTCCTGTTTTTAAGGCAGGAA
>NC_142932.1:26112944-26115444 GCF_046866305.1 Octopus bimaculoides | reverse complement strand
TCTTTCTTCCTGTTTCTGTTATACCTGTATTTCAAAGGGACACTTTGACGCACTCTCTGTTACGCTGAATCTTCCCAACAACTTGGATAAGGGTACACGTGTCTGTGGAGTGTTCAGCCATTTGCACGTTAACTCTTCACGAGCAGGCTGTTCCGTTGGTCGTAACCAACGGAGTGCTATGAGTTCGGATACATATATGTATAAATGTGTATGTGTACGTGTCCGTGTGAGAGTGTATTATGTATATATATATATATATATATATATTTGTGGGCGGGTGCGTGTGAATGTATGTACAACCATGTATATATAGGTCACTGTCCATATGTGTGTATGTGTATATGGTATGGATTTATTTATTCTTAGTGTGTAGAGATTTTGACGAGCAATACTTTTTGGCATATATATATATGCGTATATGTATAATTGTTGGCGGGTGCATGTGTGTGTATGTATATGCATGTAGGCATAGCTCACTGTTCATAAGTATGTGTGTGTATGTGTGTGGATGTGCGTGTGTGCTTGTGCGTGTGTGTATGCTATGGAATTATTTATTTTCGGTGTGTCAAGATTTTGGCGAGCAATTCCTGACTGGAAGCGCAGTTGATCGTATTCCACAGTCATCCGAATTATATCTACACTAAAATAATCTGCTAAGCCTCACCCCCGAAATTACTAGCCATGTGCGAAAATTTCAGAACAATGTCATATTGTATTAATCTGCATGCTTTTCTCGAGCTGCTGTTACTCTACGTAGTGTAGTAACATGACCACTATCATAAAAAAGATTATTGATTCAATTATCACAGATTTTACACCTGAACTAATAAATATCAGGGGCGGTCATTAAGTTAAGCTACAGCAGTTTTCAAACCATCGAGTTAACTGTGGCGCAAATTTAGTAAAAAAAATTACATTAAAAATTGCTTTTGAAAAAAATCTGCCAATAAAAAAATTAAAGAGAATATTTTTATATTTGTAATAAATCAATTAATGTTCGATTAAATCAACCACTACTTCGATCAAGACATTGTTTTTCCTTTGTCGTTTGAATAATAGCATTTAGATCAACTGTTTTCGAAAAATTCATTCAAAGCCTACATGTCAAAGGTTGCTAAAGCAATATACAAATTATATAAATTTCTATCATTCTGATTTTGAAGGAGTAATGGCTATGATTTCTATTTATATAGCCACAAATTATTTTCCTTTGTTGGATCATAAGCATATATATATATTTTCGCATATGGACAGTATTTTATTTAGTACGTATTACAGTGCTACTTCTTTTATTTATTGTGGGAATGTCCATGAATTCAGGAACGGTTTCTTTTGGAGAGACGTACGAGCGGTTACTAGGCGAAACTGGATTTAACTCTCAATAATGTGTGTATAAAGGGAGACGGTGAACAGGTAGAATCTTTTCGGCAAAATGCCTTGCGGTATTTCGTTGGTCTTTTCCGTTTGATTTCAAAATACGTTGACTTTGCTTTTCATCCTTCTTGGAACCGTAAAATAAGTACCGTTTGAGCACTGGGATTGATTTGATCGATTTACCCACATCCACAAAGTTGTTGGCCTTGTGGTAAAAGTTGATATCTACACTATGTATAAAAAGTGTATACATACAGCCTCTTTCTTCCGGCCATTTCACCATATTGCACCGTTAATCTCTACACATGTTTCTCTCTCTCCGTTTTTTCTCTTTTCCATTCACTATCCATTTTCTCTCTTAGCCCTTTCTTTCGAAAGGCGTAGGTTCCAAACGTAAAATACTTTTCCATTCTTTCTCAGCATTAAAGTAATACACCTGCTTGTTCCTACACTTGTTTACGTCGTTTTTTTCTGTAAATTTTAACAATAAAGTGTATACATATAAACATTGAAGAGTTCCTTGTGCGTGTGTGTATGTGTGTGTGAATGAATAAAATACTTACCAGTAGGTGAATAAGATCTGGAATCAATTCAAACCTTTGACACTTCTTGGTACGAGAGGAATTATTCAGGTGTAGATATTCACATGTTCAGTTTCTATAGGTGTTCTGAGGAAGAAGTATAAATATTCTGCAGTTTTCCTGACTCAGTATTTCATATATGTATGTGCGTGTGTATGTGTGCGCATGCGTGTGTCTGTATGTATGTTTGTATATATCTATGTATAAATGTATATATATATATATATATATATATATATATATATATATGTCCTATTACAGGCATCTCTGTATTTTAAATATATATATATATATATATATATATATATATATATATATATATATATATATATATATATATATATATATATATATATGTATGTATATATATATATATATATATATATATATATTTATATATATATATATATATATATATATATATATATATATATATATATATATATATATATATATATATATATATATATATATATATATATATATATATATATATATATATATATATATATATATATATAAATATATATATATTCAACTCATAG
>NC_142932.1:26090444-26107944 GCF_046866305.1 Octopus bimaculoides | reverse complement strand
TTTTGAAATGATAATATATCAAATTCACTTGTACAGAATCCGTAATATAAGAAGCGAATTTATTAACAGAAATCGAGTAAATTGAAGAGAACATAAATTGCAGATAGGGATTCGAAAATAATCTACGTTATTTGTGTACTTAAACTGTTTATTAACTGCCGTCAATTGTGATCGGTTAGACACAGGTCTAATGTTTTCTATCAACGACTCATTTGTTTGAGAAAATAATGAATGGGGGTGAGCAATGTGAATAAAGGCGTTAGATTATCAGTATCGTCGGATGAAATGCAGAGTGCTTCAGAGGTGAAAAATAGAAGCATACGAATGTAATATGAATACCCTTGGTCAAACTAAGGGTATGAAAAGACACATTCGGGAAGTAAGAAGTACAAGGGCTATGAATTAAATAAACAACAAATAATATTCTTTTATTTTTTATTTGTTTCAGTCGTTTGACTGCGGCCATGCTGCAGCACCACCTTAACGGGTTTTAGTCGAACAAATCTACCAAGGACTTATTCTTTGAAACATTAGTGTTTGTTCTATCGGTCACTTTTGCCGAACCGCTAATTTACTGGGATACAAGCACGCCAACGTCAGTTGTCAAGCGATCGTGGGGTACAAACACAGAGAGAAACACAAAGAGAAACACAAGCACACACACACACACACACACACATACACCCCCCCCCCCACACACACACATATATATATATACGACGGATTTCTTTCAGTTTCCGTCTACCAAGTCCACGCACGCGGCTTTAGATTTCCCGTGGCTATAGTAGAAGACACCTGCCCAAAGTTCCACTGCAGTGAGACTGAATCCGGAACCATGTGGTTGGGAAGCATGCTTCTTATCAAACAGCCGAGAAGACATACACACACACACACACACACACACACACACACACACACACACATATACATATATATATATATATATATATATATATATATATATATATATATATATATATATATATATATATATATATATATATATATATATATTACGCTGTGTCTTCTTTCAGGCTCCGTGTACCAATTCCTCTAACGAAGCATTCGTCAGCCGGAGTCTATAGTAGAAAATACAAATGTCCCAGGTGCCATACACGAGGACTGAAACCGGAACTATGATCGCTTTTTACCACATAGCCAGATATATGTAAATATATATGTGTGTGTGTGTATTTATGAATGGTTGTATGTATGTATGTATGTATGTATGTATTATACAAACGTACATGCATACTAATACATATGCATAAACAAAGACCCATCCACACGCACATAAATACAGACACACACACATATGAATATACGAACAAGTGCACGCGCTTGCGTTTATTTTTTGTGTTGAAGACATGTACGTGTCGTTAACGAAAGTATTTTGAAGACACAAGAAACTCTCGCCATTTCATTCTTGAAACAACATGACTGCTAATTTTAGTATCGCTATTGAATAATGAAAAACGAGAATATAATGGAACCTTAATTGAAAGACAAACAGCAATTCTATACATTTCGTCTCTTCCTTCTTTGATCAGAAGCGGTGCGGTGCATGCAGGCTTTCGGAATATGTAAACAAGTCCTTGAAATGGTTACAAATATGTGAGAAAATCTTCAATGACTCTCTCTCTCTCTCTCTCTCTCTCTCTCTCTCTCTCTCTCTCTCTTTCTTTCTCTCTCTCTCTCTCTCTCTCTCTCTCGCTATCGCTCTCTCTTTTACGAGCGATATATATGTGTGGGTATGTGTTTGGGTGAGTGTGTTTGTGCGTGTTGCAAAATTTAAACAGAAGCTCAGTGACTAGCGAAAAGAAAATTCACACACGACACATGGATGTAATCTTTCTTCATCGCTTATAATCCAAAATATCATTACATTTCCACGCCTTCAACATTTCTACTGGAGTGAACAACGAGAAGCTGTTCAGAAAAGCGAAACAATTCTGAGAGCTGCGACGACAAGAAAAACATGACACAAATGTGAATATACAAAAAAAAAGGGACAAAGAAATAGGCAATATACATGATAATAAAGGCAATGCGGATTGAGAGAAGACGTTGTTTTCTATTAGTAAACCGATGTAAAATGTTTCAAAGAAATTGGACAGATGAAAAGATAGAATGAAAAGTAAAAAGAAAAATCGGTGCCAACATGAAATTTTGCGTTAACTTGGGAAGTCTGCTAGAGAGATATTAAATATACTTCGGCAAGCTTACGGCGACGTGGCAATGGGTTGCATGCAATGTTTCAAGTGCCACGGGCGTTTCGAAAGGAGAAGAACATTCTTGGAAGGCGATGAGCGATCCAATAGAGATGGACGTATAAATGTGTAATGCAGCGTGTCGATGCAGTTGAAACTTAGATGATACAATCGGTAAAATTATTTCATGTGGAGTGTATAAACCGTCAGGAGGTATGAATGAGAGGTGAAAATATTTATTTTAGAACTTGAGATCCTTAGTATATCGGATACGTCGTAGCATGTTTGCATTAATATTCGTGCTCGGAATTAAGAAATACATTTGTATATTCACAAATGAATGCAAATAAAGAAAGCTAACGCATCAGATCACCAGAACGTCATCGTTACACTAATGATTCAACAGTAATTTACTTCCAAAATTTGTCTATATATATTTAAAATGTATGGAAGACCTAAACTACATGTAAATTAGCTTGCTTTGTTGTTTCATATCAATTAGGTTAGAATTGACTCTCTTTAATGCTAAGAAGAAACAGGAATTGATAAAAAGGAGGTGCAAAGTAAAGTAAAATTGAACGCAAATAGCTTTATATATACACACACATATATATATATATATATATATATATATATATATATATATATATATATATATATATATATATATATATATATATATGAAGTGAAGTATATTGCCACTTAAATGTGGCTGACCCCTAGGGGTGGATGTTACTGTTGCTTTCAGCCCCAGGAGGACATCACTTTATCGTGCAGTTACTGTTAATACCTAATTTAGAGAATTAACATTGCTTGTTTTCACTTTTTCGATATCAGTGAAGAAGTTCACTGGAAAAAGGTACATAAGATTGCCAAGAATTTATCTCTGTCATCGCAGATCGGTCGCTATCGGAAGCTGACGAAGGGATATAACCCTGAAACCCGGGTCCGTTCGTGCTACAGATCTCGATGGGAGGGATAAATTCCCTTGGCAAAACAAACAGGACACAGAAGTGTGTCGATAAGCCAGCTGGAGGAGATGTCCTCCTGGGACTAAAAGCAACAGTGACATCCACTCCTAGGGGTCAGCCACATTTAAGTGGCAATATACTTCACTTTATCGTGCAGTTACTGTTAATACCTAATTTAGAGAATTAACATTGCTTATATATATATATATATATATATATATATATATATATATATATATATATATATATATATATATATATATATATATATATATATATATATATATATATTATATATATATATATATATATATATATATATATAAATATATATTTTTCTATATATTCGCGGAAACAAGAGTAGCGATGCATTAAAATGGATCATTATTATCATTAGTATATATATATATATATATAAATCGTTACTATTATGGAAAACTTTTGTAAGTCGAAAACGTTGCTTTTTTAGAAGTCGAAAAAATTGTTGAACCATTCCATTTGTTTTTATATTGCCAATAGTTTCAGCTTAACAATAATACTTTGAGAGGTGCATAAAATCGTGACTCCATGCATGTAGGATATTTTCAGTCAGAAATATTTTTGCTAAAATGTCGTATGTGAGACTTACTACGCTTTCGAAAAATGCTAAACCGTTGTACTACACTTAGACAATTCTTCAACTAAAGCAGCTGAAAATAGAATAGTCTGACCAAAAGAACCGGCTATGGCAAGCAAAATTAAAAACTGAAAAAGAAAAAAAAACGCATTTGGCCAAATTTGGACATACGACACTTTAACATAATAACAACGATATATATATATATATATCCATTTCGTTCCTCACCTTATATGTGAAATTATGCACTTACACTTGTATCAGTGATAGATACCTGTATTTCCTGCACCGTGGACTTATTTAAAGAACGATATTAATGAGTGAATGCCCAGGTGTTCATATTATGTGAGACACAATGGCGGTTAGATGAATATTAAATCGGGATGAAGGTAGCTGACTTGGAAGTTATAATATTAAAAAGAAAATTGTAAACCAGAAAGGTAAAAGAAAAAAAGAAGAAATATACTCTTTTACTCTTTTACTTGTTTCAGTCATTTGACTGGGGCCATGCTGGAGCACCGCCTTCAGTCGAGCAAATCGATCGCAGGACTTATTCTTTGTAAGCCTAGTACTTATTCTATCGGTCTCTTTTGCTACGTTACGGGGACGTACACACACCAGCATCGGTTGTCAAGCGATGGGGGGGGGCAAACACAGACACACAAACACACACACACATACATATATATATATATATATATACATGTATATACGACGGGTTTCTTTCAGTTTCCGTCTACTAAATCCACTCACAATGCTTTGATCGGCCCGAGGCTATAGTAGAATACACCTGCCCAAGGTGCCACACATTGGGACTGAACCCGGACCCATGTGGTCGGCAAGCAAGCTACTTACCACACAGCCACTCCTACGCCTACAAAACGATAAGAATTTTTATCCGGTTCCGAGTGGATAGGCGTAGTAACGTTACAAACGCAGATCAAATACTTTTAAGTAGAAGATCTAAGAATGAAAACAAGTAAAACGTGAATAGAATAAGACAAAAATAGTCTTCAAATTATGGTACAGGGTTAGCAATTTCGTGGGAGCGAGTGAGTCGATTACAACGACTCCCACCCATCTCCCGTCACTGCTATAATGGTACTTATTTTATCGAGCCCGAAAAGATTAAGGCCGAAGTCGACATCGGCAGAACTTGAACTAAGAACGTCAGAAATGAACGTAATGCTGCTCAGCATTTCACCTGGCCTGGTTGCGATTCTGCCACCTCGCTATAATATGAATAACATAAATATTTATAAAGATGTGTAGTTTTCTGAAGGATACGTAATATTCTAATCAAAATTATGCAGAGCCTTTATGGCAATGCGAGAAGAAAATGAATAATATGTAAAATCTTTATATTACAGAAGATTTCCCAAGCTGAAATATTAGTTTAGGATAATTTGTCAGAGGTCAGTGATCACCATGCGTGTTTTTAGACGAAAGTGTTCAACGGTATCAAACAACGAAGTAGTGGAAGTAGAAGTAACGGAAGTTGGAATAGTGGTAGTATCAGCAACAACAGCTGTAGTGTCATAGTCTTAGTAGTCGTGATATATTGTTTTTAGAAGTGACAGAGGAGGTGGATGGTTTTTTGTGATATTTCTTTCTCGTAGCAACTACAGCAGACACAGCAGACGCGTTAGTGGGGTGGGGGAAAGTGTCCTGTCGTGGCAGTAGTCATAGCTGAAGAACCAGAAGCAGTAGAAGCACCAGCAGCAGTAATGACAGTAGTAAAAATACCAGCAGCAGCAGCAGCAGCATTAGTAGTAGTAGTAGTAGTAGTAGTAGTAGTAGTAGTAGTAGTAGTAGTAGGTAGTGGCGGCGGCGGTGGTGGTGGTGATAGTGGTGGTGGTGGTGGTGGTGGTAGTGGTGGTGGTGGAAGCGGTGGCGGTGGTGGCGGTGGTGGTGGTGGTAGGAGGAGGAGAGCAAGAAGAAGAGGGAAAAAGAGGAAGAGGAAGAGGAAAAAAGGGGAAGAGGAAAAAAGAGGAAGAGGAGGAAGGGGAAGGGGAAGGGAATGGGAGGGGAACAAGAGAGCACAGGAGGAGGGGGAGAGGAGGAGGGAGGAGAGGAGGGGAGATGAGGAGGGGAGAGGAGGAGGGGAGAGGAGGAGGGGAGATGAGAAGGGGAGAGGAGGAGGGGAGAGGAGGAGGGGAGAGGAGGAGGGGAGAGGAGGAGGGGAGAGGAGGAGGGGAGAGGAGGAGGGGAGAGGAGGAGGGGAGAGGAGGAGGGGAGAGGAGGAGGGGAGAGGAGGAGGGGAGAGGAGGAGGGGAGAGGAGGAGGGGAGAGGAGGAGGGGAGAGGAGGAGGGGAGAGGAGGAGGGGAGAGGAGGAGGGGAGAGGAGGAGGGGAGAGGAGGAGGGGAGAGGAGGAGGGGAGAGGAGGAGGGGAGAGGAGGAGGGGAGTGGAGAGAGGAGAGGAGGAGGGGAGTGGAGAGAGGAGAGGAGGAGGGGAGTGGAGAGAGGAGAGTAGCAGTTGCAGCGACAGCGTTGGAATTGTCCGTTGTATGTAATTGTATTAACAAAAGAGTACCAGTGACAAACGGAATTATACGAGTGACTGCTCCACGTATTCATTCATATAAACCCGCTTCCACGGCTTAAGTTACCGAATTGAGAATGTTATTTTTTCAATTCATAAATTGTTTACACTCCACTCTTCGGTTTGGATGGGAATGGACATACACTTCTGAATTTTCCAACATTTCTAGATATGTTTTTGGTGGTAAGATTTGGGTATTGTTAAGAGCTCTTCGAAGCAGATGAGTAAAAGTTGGATTGTGCTCTATATTATATATGTCACACTAGATATGTATGTATAACCATCTGTTTGTGTTATAGATAAGAACATTAATTTTAGTGCAAGTTTAGTTATAGCTATGGACCTGTTTGGTAGACAGGCGTTTCTGAGGGCCAGCATGACGAGTTCTCGTATTGCAGATATCAAGAAGTATTCTA
Organism: Octopus bimaculoides; assembly: GCF_046866305.1. Taxonomy (NCBI): domain Eukaryota; kingdom Metazoa; phylum Mollusca; class Cephalopoda; order Octopoda; family Octopodidae; genus Octopus; species Octopus bimaculoides. The sequence goes on along the minus strand of NC_142932.1, from coordinate 26,101,188 downwards.
TCATTGTATATTCACAAATGAATGCAAATAAAGAAAGCTAGCGCATCAGATCACCAACATTCAAAATGTATAGAAGACCGAAAGCAGGTATTACTGGAATTTGTGAATTTGGTTCTAGTTTTACGTGTTTGTAGAAAGAATTGATGGAAGAAGCTTTGTATATGTTTATTCGAAGTAATTGAAGAACTACGTGATTTAGGTGATCCATATCTCAGCATTAGTGAATGTTGCTTTGAAAGGGATTCTATATATTTCGTTTTCTAACTCTTAAGGATGACCACATTGAAATGCAATGAAGAGATGTCTACTAGCTGATTTTCTGCAGAAATCCAAGTTGATTTCACCTGACGTGATGTACAGTTGGAAATCTACGGGGGAAGAGATTCGATATTCCTTAGCGTTCAGTTTCAAATTTCTATCTATGTTCATCCATGTTGAATTTCATTAATATTTTATTAGCTTCTACAGGAAAAAAATTTTAAGGATGTGTCTGTCATTCACATATCCGTAGATGTAAGCGCGTGAATGGCAATTCAATGTTGTTGTTGTTGCAGTGCTTATTACAAAGCTTGAATATATTTTGTTCCAGTTGTGTGATGCTCAGATCTATGCATGCTGTGGAGTCCTACCAATAAATAAATGGTATAGGGTGCAGTGCATTGATTTGCACACGGGTCAATAATGGTGCTAAAACGAATCTGGACATAAAAATCATTGGTTGGTGGAACACAAATGCAACAAAAGCTGTACAGAAATTTGTTAGGAATATGAATGTGAAATGAAACAATAAGGCATAAATACAGTAATGTTACACGACTGGAATTCCACTCTAATACTAGAAAGATTATTAGACATGACTCATGTGGTAAATGGTCACTGAAGTATATGTACATTGTATAGAAAATCGTGGATAAGGCCAAAACAATGCGAAGCAAATGCAAGGTAAATCACAAGAAGACAAATATGTGAATTAATGTAAACTTACCTTGTATTCAATATTTCGGTGTTATGAACCTATTTTCAAGAAATTTGACGTATGATGCCGAGGTGCGTGTGTGTGAGCGTTTATGAAGTGAACATGCGCAGAAGGGTGTGGTTATAGCAACAAGCGAGCTTTCTATAATTCCTTTCTATTGTTGATCTTTGGTTTATTTTGGTGTATGAAGACAGTCGCAGAGATTTAAGGTTGCCTATGATCCGCTGTGTTGCCTTGATGTGCACACACACACACACACACACACACACACACACACACACACACACATAGACACACACACATACATATATATATATATATATATATATATATATATATATATATATATATATATATATATATATATATATACATACATACATACAGACATATATATATATATATATATATATATATATATATATATATATGTATATATACATTATATATACACACACACACACACACACATATATATATATATATATATATATATAAATATATATATATATATATATATATATATATATATATACATATATATATATATATATATATATATATATATATATATATATATATATATATATATATATATATATATATATATATATATACATATATGTATATATACATATGTGTGTGTACACACACATACATATAATTAGTTATCTCACATCCCCTGTAAATGTAACAGTTCTACAAATTTCCTAAAATCGCTGGTAGTTGTTAATAGTAGTGTTTCGTTCTTCATATGGACTCGTCAGCACGATGTATCTCGGGACTTAAAATTATGTTGAATGAATGCGCTAATTCATTTCAATCTCCTGCTTTGGGAATAACATGTAACCGTTACTATTGATTCAAATTCGGATATAGTTATATATTTTAACATATTAAATATTAGACCAGAAGCAAATTCGATGCCAAAATGTTTATCTAAAATATGCACTTAGGCTTAAATGACGAAGTTAGATATGCCTAAGCTGAAGGAAATTAACAATTGATTCTGAAGACATTAAATATCTTTACTTATAATAATGTATGTGGGTACTTTAATGCGGCCAGCTGGCAGAAACGTTAGCACGCCGGGCGAAATGCTTATCGCTATTTCGTCTGTTTACTTTTTTTACGTTCTGAGTTCAAATTCCGCCGTGGTTGACTTTTCTTTCATCCTTTCGGGTCGATAAAATAAGTACCAGTTGCATACTAGAGTCGATCTAATCGACTGGCCCCCTCCCCCAAAATTTCTGGCCTTGTGCCTAGAGTAGAAAAGAATATATGTGAATACATTATGCCCTTGAAATATTTGCTTAATATTAGAACAGATGGTATAAATGCGATACATTTGTTTGTAGCACTAACATTTACTGTATCAGGTTTAGGATTATGAAATTTAAATAAAAATTTTGTAGGATTTGTAGATGTAAATGACATCGGAATTTTATAATCCTAAACGTAATACAGAAGCAACTGATATAAGATAAACTATTTCATTATTCGATATTTTCTTTTGCATAAAAATTTACCCAATTGTTAGCAGCAGACAAGATATTCAAGTAATATATGTGATACATATGTTTCTATACTCGGCTCATTTAAATATTCTACATCACATCCGATCGATTAATACTACAATACCTGTATATTTCCATACTTCTATGAAGGTGGTTTGAATTATTCATATATATGAATGATGCAATCTCCTAAACTGGCTGAACATAAAATTTAAATACTAGACGTACTGTATTCGTTATCACGGTTAACGTTTTCCTTCCTGTTATATTAGGATTCAGATATTTTTCATCTCTTCTTTTGCTTCTGGATTTCGTATTTTTCGAATCTAGCATATTCAAAATCATTTAGGTCAGAGAACTTTATAGTTAAGAAGAGATTTTGTAAACGCACAAAAATAAATTACACAATAAATAATACAAAAAATATAAGATCTAGAAGAAAATTAAACTCGCACAAAATCGATAATCGATTTCTAATGTTAAATCACGTGATATCTAAATGAACTTAAAGTGTAGAAACTTCAGAATTCTTAATTTTACTTCTTTTCTTGTTTATTCGTCATATTTATATTTAAATTTTTTCTACTTGTTTAATTTTTCTTTTTCAATCTTCATAGTTTACTGCCGTTTTATCTATGAGTTTTCAAGAGCAACAAAGAGATAAAGAATCAGCTCTTGTTAAATGTTACCATGGTGTATGCAATTATGGTTGCAAGGAGATACATTAAAAGATTATACTAAGCTTTATACATTAAAGGATTAAAGTTTTCAATCGAATATTTTTTATTCACCTCTTTTATTTCTAGCATATATTTTGAAAACATTATATAACCATACATTCTACGTAGAATATACACGCAATTATATCTATATCTTTATCCATATGTATGTGTGCGTGTATATATGTGCGTATTTGTGTGTGTGAATGTAACATTCCGTCAGTATGTACCTTTCTCTCAGCGTGTGTGTATGTGTGTGTCTGTAATTAATTTTGTGTGTATGTTTCAAAGGATGTCTAATTAATATATGTATATATTTGTGTTTGCTTGCTTATCGATTGTTTCTTCTTGTAATCGATTGTGTTTGACTTTTAATCTGGTAGCGATTCTTGTTCATGTCTTTTTTTCTAATCGTTTTATTGTTTTATTATTTATTGTTACAGATGAAGATCATTTTCAGACACAAAGCGTTAAACGTTCATTTCAAATTCGTTTTCGTTTAGTCAAGTTATTGTCACATGCTACTTTATAATCGATAGTTTTGTAAATCTATTTTTAACGAATTTGGATTTATAATTAATTGCATAGAACCTGTATGATAGCATTTATCGCAATGGTTAGAGACGCGATTGTTTTCAATCTTCTATTATTACAATTACTGAAATATTGTTAGTGTAACTCTTACAAGTTGTCAACAGAGTACAAGATTTTTGAATTTTTATACTGATGAATATATGAGATGACCGTTGAGCAGTGTAATAAAGGAGCAATTTATGACTGAATTATACACATTTCAATAATCAATTTCTGCCATTCATATTGTGTATCAGCTCAGAAATGTCATGGCGTTCATGGTAACATGCATGCCTCTGCTCAGTAGGATCTATTCCTACATGGTTTTCTGTAGGTTTTATCCTACTGAAGATGAAATAGAAAGCGTTGACCAAGGATTAGCGTCCGTTTATTCATATATGCTATCCTCCATATCCTTGTGGTTTTGCTATAAATTATTATTGAGAGAAGATTCTGAGGGGTTAATTAGTTAATAACATATGATATGATACTTTATGCTACAAGTTCAAACACAATTGTATCCTGTACGATATAATAAATATCTGGCAGGTGCTGAAGTCAAATTGAACACACAATCTGTTGTATAATATTTGGACTAGTACTGTGTGTAAGTAGTTGTACTCATTGTCACCACCACCATCACCACACCATCCTCATGGTGGCCGTCATCCTCATCATCCTCACCACCACCATCATCATCATCATCATCATTGCTCTTAGGATCGTTATATTCAACGATTCCTTTCAGTAATTATCAATTTTAAAATAATTATAGATTCTACTGAAAAATTCTGTTCAATTTATTTTCATGGAATGAATATTTAATAAACTTGGGAGTAAAAGTTGTTGCGAGCAAAAAACAAGACCTGTTTTACTTAATTTTTTTTTACTTTTCTTGTTTCTCTACAAAAGTATATAATATATGCACAGGGAAACATTCAGACAAACGAAAATAAAATTTATGAAATCCTGTGTATGTTTAATATGTATGAATATGTATGCTTAAAAAACAACGATTGCATACAGGGCGAAATGCTTAAGAGTGTTTGTTCCGACTACGTTCTAAACTCAAATTCCACCAAGGTCACATGTGCAACTCATTCTTTCAAAATTAATAAAATAAGCATAGCTAACTTTAGAATGCGTATTTTAATTCGTAAGGTAGAGGTGAAAATTACCAAGAATATTTTACAGAAAGGCTTGTGCGTGAGATGATAGGAATGTAGATTCACATCTCACAGTCGAGATCGGGTTATTTCAACTCTTTAAAAGGAATTGGCCGCATACAATAATATGCCAGAATGCATTGAGAACAACAGTGGATTAACTAGACTATTATAGAGGTTTTATGAATGCAGCTCATTAGTTAAGCCTTCGTTTTCTATAACTAGCTATATACATAACATATTCTTTAGCCCTACGGACAATTTAAAAATGACAACAGATGTTAAAACTTTATTTGTCATTTCCTAGTGACAGAGAATAAAGTGAACTAAAGAATTAGCAAAATGGAATTGCCGGAGACTTTCGTCAGTAATAGGTGTTGGCACTCGCTACTGAGAAAAGCTGAAGAGAAACGGAGTAAAGCAGAGTATGGAAGTTAATCAATTCTTTAAGGAAGGTGCATAGAAAATATTTTGTATGCAGCATCGAGAGCAGATTCACACTAAACCGGTTTTTTTCTTTTCTTTTTTTTTACCCTGAGTCCTTATTCGTAAGGTATTTTCTGATGTTATAATAATAATAATAATAATAATAATAATAATAATAATTATTATTATTATTATTATTATTATTATTATTATTATTATTATTATTATTATTATTATTATTATTATTATTCAGTAGTTGTATTTTCTTAGCATGCTTTCACTTCATTACTGAGCGCAGTTCTGTGTGCCTTGGGTGTGTGCTGTGGTTTGCTGTGATGCTCTTATGGCTACTGTATTGAAAGTGTTTTGCGTAGGATGTGTGCAGTGCCCAGTAGTGCAATTTTCTATATTTTCTGCATTTATTATTATTATTATTATTATTATTATTATTATTATAATTATTATTGCTATTATTATTATTATTATTATTATTATTATTATTATTATTATTGCTATTATTATTATTATTATTATTATTATTATTATTATTATTATTATTATTATTATTATTATTGTTCAGTAGTTTTATTTTTATAACGTGCTTTCACTTCACTACCGAGCGCAGCTCTGTGCGCCTTGGGTATGTGCTGTGGTTTGCCGTGGTGCTCTTATGTTTACTGTATTGAAAGTGTTTTGCGTAGAATGTGTGCAGTACCCAGTAGTGCAATTTTCTGTATGTTATATATATTTGTAAGTCCTGGTATTTTTGTTATGTATTTGTCTGAATATTTTTTTATTATACCTAAGGCACCTACTATGATAGGAATTGTTTTTGTTTTTAGATTCCACATTCGAGTTATCTCTATTTCCAGGTCTTTGTATTTTGAAAGTTTTTCCATTTCTTTTAGAGAAACGTTGTCATCTGCTGGTATTGATACATCAATTAGAAAGCATTTTTTTTCTTCATGATCTTTGACAACTATATCTGGTCTATTTTCCTTAATTTCTCTATCTGTGTGTATTGGCATATCCCAGAGTATGGTTGCTTTCTCGTTTTCTGTGACCTTTTCTGGCGTGTGTTCATACCATCTTTTTTCTGTTGTTATTCCATAGTGTTGGCATAGCTTCCAGTGTATATAGGTCCCAGCTCTGTCGTGTCTGTGAATATATTCCTTCTTAGCCAGGACTGGGCAGCCAGAGATAGTATGATTTATTGTTTCTTGTATTATTATTATTATTATTATTATTATTATTATTATTATTATTATTATTATTATTATTATTATTATTATTATTATTATTATTATTATTATTATTATTATATCTGGATTTAAGTGTAACTTCTCAAACCATAGTATATTAAAAATACCCACACCAAAGTCCTTGTATAATGCATTACACTGAAATAATAGTTATTGCCTCTCAATCTAATGACTTTCGTTTTGGCCGATGGTGCGATACATATGATGTTAATTTTGAACGTAGCCTTCGATCAGTAAGTTTAAAATGCCAGAAAGACATTTTGCCTATTTTGGTATTGTTGACCTAATCCAATGACGTAGCTTGTAATCATAATCTGGGCCTAGAACATTTCTAATACATTTGTGGATATTACAATCTTTCGTAGCACTAGGCTGTAACAAGTCAGATGACGAAATGTGGTTTCTTTTCTACTCACAATTAACACAGAAGTGCTGTTTTCGTCTTTTGAGCACATGTGTAAGATAAACTAAAATAGAGTGTAATAAATTTTACAAATGGTACCACACAATAACACATGCATTATATATATGTATATATATATATATATATATATATATATATATATACACATCACATATATATATATATATATATATATATATATATATATATATATATATATATACATACATACACACACACACACACACACACACACATATACATATATATATATATATATATATATATATATATATATATATATATATATATATATATATATATATATATATATATATATATATATATATATATATATATTTATATACATACATATATGTGGCGATGTCCAGGAATGCTGTTGCAAGCAATAACCAAATGAAAATGTGATATGACAATACAGTAAACTCAGCGCAATTCTATCAGAGGTAGGTTTGCTGGAGGAAAATATTTGTCAGATTGTAGAGAGACTATTATCCAATGAAATGTATAAGAGAAACGTAAACACCTTTTCTTAAAAATATGAATTAATATAAGTTTGATATTAAATCATCCAGTTTACTTAACTTTCCAATATTTCAAAACGGAGACATATTTCCTACAGGCGTAGAATCGTTTATTTACTAAAACTATTATTTGAATATTTACTAAGTTAATGCTAAGTATAAAAACTATGTAGAAAATAAAAATTACTACGTTCAATGGTCACCATATTCGAAAATTTTTAAAATCCCTTCAATCATTAAATGCACTGAGTCGATTAGAGAAAGCATTCATTCGCAGCATACTAATTTATATGTGTGAAATATGAGTGTAGATATCGATAGATGGGAATGACATAGGATAACAATTCATTAATTAATTTCACGGTATAAGCTGACTGAGGCTTATGAGCGTCTCAAGTATAACTTAGATTGCAATGCATCCATATAGGTAAAAACATAAAACAAAAATCTTATTAAGAATGTGCATACGTCGATCGAGAGTAGATATCAACGTTTAAAGTGTTGATCGGATTATTGCTAATTTATAATATTTCTAAATAAAAAAACACAGAAAAGTATTGATGTTCATAAATGTATAATTTTATATTTCATTAGTTATTTCTTCAAACACAAACATATACACACATCTCCATGGAAACCGGTTGCTAGATGTCCTTTTGACTGTATCAGCCTTTGCCTTTCCCTTTCCCTTGGACATGATCGGTGATTTGGAAATGTGTCTTCTGCGTTTTACAACGAACATTGCACATGTAAAAAGACATGTATATTTGTGTAGGTACGTGTGTACATGTTTCTGTATGATTCTGTGCAACTTTACATAGGTATATGTAGTAGAAAATGGGTGTACAAACAGATCTGTGATTGTCAGGATTATATTTAGCGAACCACTTAGAAAACCATAATGCAATGTGCCTCCTGAAGAGCTGTTAATTTACTTCTACACTGCGCAGTTATGAGGTACAAAGCAAATGTATACACACAAACACACGCGCAAACACGTACCCACACAAACGTACGTCTTTTTATATCTGCAATGTTAGTTGTAAAACGCAGAAGACACATTTCTGTACAGAGTTTAAAAAAGGTAATGAACCTTTTGGCCATGAATGACCACGGGATTGCAAGTAGTAAGTACCCCTCTAAGGCAAGTTTGTCCATGGAAGACCAGCAGTCACCCGTGCTTAGCAGCCTCCTCTCTCCAAGTCACCGATCATATCCAAGGGAAAGGGAAAAGCAAAGGGAGATACAGTTGGGCACCAGTGACGACGCAACTTATTTCTACAGCTGAATGAACACGAGTAACGTGAAATAAAATGTCCGGTTCTGGAATCGAACTCGCTAACACGACTGTGAGTCCGACGCGCTAATCACTGAGCCATGCGCCTTCACTTACAGCCGTATATACAGAAATTTCACATTTATGTAGTCATGTCTGTAGGTTACGTTGTACCTGTATTTAATTAAATATCACTACGAATCTTACTTCTAATGTTCGCTCGAGATCCATATTGAAATTTACGACTTCCATTATTCTTAGACTTTGTTTCATTTCACTGGAAACGTATTCCTATAACAATTTACCATACAACCTATTGAATTCCTATTGATTTACCAGTATATCACCACAAATAATATTTAAGTTAGGTTATTGAACAACTTGTAAACTGTACAATATTGTTAATGTTATATTTTAGACACTGCTATGCACTTGACAGTGTAGATATTATAAAAGGCGTCCTCACCATGTCCATATCTTCTTCCCCATACATCATGTAGATTGGATTATATTACTTTGCACAGGCTATCACAAAAATTCGGATAAAATATGTAGCAGACTGAATAAGAAATCATTGGTACGTTGATACTATTGGTTGTAAATAACAGTGAGGCATCCCAATTCTTCGGTCCAATATATATGTATATCTATACGTTTTAAACCATTTTCGAGCAAAACATAGAAATTATTCGCATTCATTAGGCTATCCCGCGAAATGCAGTTACTGAAGCATTTTTATTTAACAAGAAAACACCATATCCACCAATAGTTAAATATACGGTGGTTCAGTCATTATTAAAGTTTATATTCGTTCTTACATACACTCACAACGAGATATGTACATGCACATACGCATGCACACACAAACATATGTTTGTATGTACGGACGGAATACTGCGAACCGAATTGAATTATATACAGAATAATTCATAAAAGGAACTTATTTAGATATCCTATATGCGAATGAGATGCTCAAAAGGTCGCTTCTAGATACGCAGTGAATATTTATTTACATACTAGAGGGATTCCCCGATAATTTGATAGGTGAAATAACCTGGAATCTACCTGGAATCTAAGCTGGCCCTACTGACAATGACTACTGAAAGGGCTAAAAGTGCCAAGCCTGTCTAGGGAATGGAATTCTCCGTTCGGTGTTCGGGGCGATTGCAGCCCCCATTAGAATATATCTTATGTGGTAGAACAGCTTAGCTCTTATTTCTAGCAATGTAGGTGTCTTGTCACTTTTAGTCGAGTTTAGTTGACGACTATAATTTTGCTTTACGGTTTAACATTACAAATAGCTATTTCTATTAATCTGTACGCGCGCGCGCGGGTGCGTCTGTGTGAGTGAGAGAGAGTGTGTCTGTGCAGTGATATACTGAGGTAGATAGCTTGTATTATGCTTCTTAAAGCCTGTCCACCGTATTCGGCCACCGTATTTGTACCCGTAAAGTATATATAAAAAGTTGAGGGGCAGAAAATGGAATTCATCAGACTCCTTAGTCAGAAGTAGAATGTTTTAGTTCATCATGCATCCGTACCTTAGATATGAGATACGATTCTATCAATTGTCAGGAATTATACGTGCAGATGCGCCTCTTCAGGTGATTTTACTGAAAGTACCTCGATGTTTACTTGCCGTTTTGCTTATTCCCATACCAATATATTTTAATAAGCGTAGCCTTTCATTCGTTCTCATAGTTAAGTGAGATAGAATGTATCAGTTTAGGCATTTTCAGTTATATCATCCATATAAATATCTGCTAAGAGAGAGAGATAGAGAGAGAAAAGAGTGCGTTACAATACAAACCGTAAGTAATGCATATGAACATCTATATTCAGACGGGCATATGAACATGGATATGAAAACGAGAATAGTTT
>NC_142932.1:26075444-26087944 GCF_046866305.1 Octopus bimaculoides | reverse complement strand
TCATTATTATTATAATCATCATCATTATTATTATCATTATTATTATCATCATCATTATTATTATTATTATTATTATTATTATTATTATCATCATCATCATCATTATTATTATTATTATTATTATTATTATTATTATTATTATTATTATTATTATCATCATCATCATTATATCATCATCATCGCCATCGTCGTCGCCAGTATTGAGATTTAGGAAACTATCATAAACATTCTATATTGAATTACAAGTTGCAATATTGCCTCGCAGGGCATTCATGATAAATTAATTTCCAGTATACCTTGCATCTCAACAATCTTCGCAATATTCTAACTGTCTTCTACATGGTCATATTTAGAAGTGTAATTTGAGAGTTGCTTTTCATATCCTAGGGAAAATATTTCTTACATATATATCATCGATGTATATGCTAATAATACCGATATTTATTTCGTATTCTATCACGTCCACAAATTTCAATTTTACGCTTGACAACCTCATATCCTGATATACGCCAGCATCTTTCTCCTTCATAATACTCGTACTCACATGTATAATCATGTGAATGATTGTACACGATGTTTTCTTCATTTTCAGTAAAGACAATGATACCTCTGTATTTATAATTTTGTTTTATGACATTTGACATTATTGTTATAAAACAGCGATGCTTAAATTCTGTTTTGCCGCTCTTAATAAATAATAAATTTGAAAGCATCTGTTCCACCTGTCGCTAAACGAGAATGGCACATATGATTTACTTTCTGCATGATTTATATGAGTTACGTATTGAATACTGATCAGATTTATTAACTTCACATGCGGTATAATGCGTCTTCATTGGCCTCACCTCTGAATTGTAACGATGTTTGTGTCTGTTTTCAGAAAGTGTTCTTTGAGTCAAAGTATGTCTGCGAACGTTTCTAGATGCGTGTAAAATTTTCATGCGCACTGCTATGTTTGAAGCCCCTCAATACTTTCATATATTCCTACAACAGCCTAACTGTGTTAGTTTTTTTGGGGGGTGGGGGGTGGTCTGCTATTTTAACGTTAACCCACCTAGGAAACCTCAGCAATTACAATTGCGAAGTCTGTTACTTTTTGTTCTCCTCCCATAAATTTCTTTCCTTTCAGTATTCCGCCTTTCTCGCCCATGTATTAAGCTAGCCAACAATTGTAGTTTCAGTTGTAAGTTCTCTCTGTATTTCATACAGGTTATAGCAGTTTCGGGTTATATCCCTCATACGTTTTTGCGTGAAAGACCTCAACATGACTGATAACAGACAAGTGCAATAAACATCCTCATTCATCCCAATTTAAACGCAAATTAATTCAAGAAATAACATCATTCTCCTAAAAATCTAACAATTTCAATCACCAGTTTGAACATGTAGATACTATTATGAAATAAATAAATAAATAAATACGCCCTTTTAAAGCCTAGCCAGGCTCATGAGCCCGATTTCCCGGTTCACTGGCGTATGTCTTCCCCAGCTGGACGTAACGCCAGTCCATCGCAACGTTTGCCAGTTGAGTGGACTGGAGCAACATTTAAGGAAGTGTTTTGCTCAAGAACACAACGCGTGGCCCGGTCCAGGAATCGAAGCCACAATCTTACCATCATGATGCTGACATCCTAACCACTAAGCCACGCACCTCCACAGATAATTTTATAGACTACAAAAAAGAAAGCAACGCAAAGGTAACTTCAGTATAATTTTAGCGGAATATAATGTGCTTGGTATTTATCCGATAACCTAAATACTATGACGGTTCGCCCGTCTCATAATCTTTTCAAAATAGTACAAACTAGTGTATAACGAATAATTCTTCATTGTTTTCTTACATCTCTAAATATTATTCTTATTAATTACTGTTCTGCTTTTGTACCCAGTCTATAAATTACATTAATATCTAATCCCGATTTTATGCCTAGCAAAATGTCATTTCTCTTTGATATTTTCAATCTCTCATGCTTTCAATTATGATGTTTTTAATTTTCTCTTTTAAATATATTTCACTGTTCTTCAAAGTATGTTTTCTCTGTGCTAATCGCTAAATTATTATTTCTATTATTTAGGTCATATTTAAGTACTTGCATTTAAACACTAATTTATATTGAGCATTGATTTTAACATCTAAGCAATTCCTTGATCTCAATTTCCAATATTTCATCTAAATTTCCTTTACTTGAGTTTATGCAGCCCTCCAACAGTAAATGATTATGACATATATATCAGCTAATTGTAAGCCATTAAATTATTCTATGTATTTTCATTATTGAATTACTATAATTATTTATTCAGTCAAAGAATAGAAAATAATTAAAAAATAACAATTGAACAAAATATAAAAAAGTCTCATAGATATAATAATATTAAATATAACTAATAAATCATAGTTCTGTATTAATCATATGATTACTAATATTCTAGTAGTAGTAGTAGTTGTTGTTCTTGTTGTTGTTGTTGTTATTGTTGTTGTATTAGTCGTTGTTGTTGATGTTGTGGCTGTAATTCTAAGTAGGCGTAATTTTGCCCCTCACCTTTCTATACAAATCTAATGTAACTCTGAGCGCTTTTGGTATGTGCATGTCTTTCTCTATTGTTTATCTACTTTCGGCTGTACTAAATGTATTGTACATATGTGTGCAGAGCCAAGTAGAGCTTGCCTCATTATGAGTCTAATAATTTTTAATACTGGAATATCGTTTATGTCTATTTAGTGTCTTTTTTATCTTTATAAAGGAGCCTATTTTTATAATCTTCCTTTTGTTAGTTCTCATTAGAAATATGAATAATCATATTTTATTTCTTACGCCATACTATTACAATTCAACATTTTATTCATTTCTTTAAAGACATGTTATCGGCTGTTGTAAGTGATACTTTAGGTAGGATGTACTTTCTTTCCAAGAGGCACTTAACGAAAATAGTAGATAGATTTAATTTGATTTTCGTCTGCATGTGGTTAAAAATATACTGAAGTTAGGTCATATTGTACGGAATGTGACATTTACTTCTTCCAGTTTACACCTCATCTTTACCCTTCGCATTTGAAAATTATGGCATAATTCCCATTGCATGAAAGCCTTAAATCCATGAGGTTTATGAGTTGCTGTCGTTTTGCACTGGGTAGGCAGATATGATGTTAACATTTTATTCCTATTTTGTAATGATATTCTGCTTCTATTATATACATCAGGAGTTTTAATTCCGTATCGAAATAAAATTTACTATAATCTCGTCTTTGATTCTTACTATTTTTATTAAGTACTATTTATAAGTATTGTGTTTAATTTTGAAGATTTGTGAAGCTGTTTACTTCATTTCCAGAATTTTAGGATGCCATTCTCCAAACCCCAATTTTAGACTTTTTTTTGTGTATTTACGATTCATGGCGCTCTTTGTCTTCGTAGAAATATTTCATAACTGTTGTGCGTTGGATTTGAAATTTGCTTTTTGGTATTTGAGTGTTCAATTGTTGTGGGATATTATGAAGAGGATGGTAATATGCATGCACTTACTCTTAGAACGAAGCCGTAGGTAAGAAAACAAAGCTGGGATGCGGCATCTTAGTTTGGTTAGTCACCATAATGTTGGATCTGCAACGTTTCTTAATTTAATTTATGTATAATGGTATGCCTCTATTACTTTTTCCCGTGGTTGTCTTCAATCATTATTCTATCAGAAGGAAATTGCGGAGACCATCCACTATTTTTGTAAGATCTTGTGGCATTACAAATACATCGCTTTCCGTTGTGGCGAACAGGTTATAACATTTTTCTTGTTACCCGTCGTGTTATTGCTGATAATAGTGGGGCAGGTCTGCTAGGAGAATGATCTCAGAGTTTACTAACAATTGTTTTTCCTGTTCAAATAATCCACTCAATCCCATATACACAAGGATGATCCTAACTCACTACAGGCTATATAAAACCAAGATTAATTTAAACACTGACAGACGATGATTTAGATGGCCAAAACATCGAAGTCACTTTCAGTAATATTCTTGTTTAACTTGTACTCAACACATGTGAAGAGTAACCCATCATGAATAAATATATGCAAATATATCTATGCACACATAAACACACACACGCTCTCACAAGCACACACATGGACACAAGAAGATACACGGATACACACGAACATACACACACATATATACACGTGCGCGCATGCACACGCGCAAATACACTTATACACATATGTATATATTTATGCGCAATAACCTCAACGTGGTATGTACTACTGTGATAACGCAGATTCAGGCCACCAGAGGGGATCTTGTACACGTATAGATCGAACGCATCTGAATGTGGGAGTGTGATGAATTTTAGCTAACATTGAATATACAGAAATTACATCAGAATATTCCTTGCACATTAACTTTATAACATAATACCATTCATATTGAAACATGGTCTAAGTTGTGAAAAGACAACATTTTTCTTAAAGTTGTTTATGCTTGCTACATTATGTAAACAATATTATACCTGTGAAATCCATGACTTCATATCATTTTCCAATTATATATATGTGTTAATGACATAAGTGATTAGGAAAATAGCAAGACCACATTAAGTGAACGAAGGAACTTTGTTTAGATATTGCCAATAACTTTTCTGGAAATATGTGATGTAGTTATTACAGTACACGTCGGTTCGTTTGAAACTTCTATTTGAAGGCAGAATTTATCTTTTTCTATCATTTCTTTCAGCCATGTTGTGTCAACTTTGATACATCCTAAAATAATACGGCTATTTATGTGCGAAACTGTGGTTTCATGCATACACACACACACACACACACACACACACACACACACACACACACACACACACACACACATACATATATATATATATATATATATATATATATATATATATATATGAGTTAGTGGGGGTGGTTAACACAAAAAGTATGGGCGTTGTTGAGTGAGTGTAATTATACATATCACTTGCTGGTATTATTTTAAATCGATGTTGGGACAAACCTTTTATATAAAGTCCGTTTCCTAAAGCTAGTATAATGTTTCACTCGATGGATGAGAATACAAGCAGCAGAAAAGATCTGATTTTCCCTTTACGTGCAGGGAATTAAATTCTCCCCCGAAGTCCATTTCTCTATATAAGTAATCAGATGGTTGTTTGTTTCCTTTTCGTTAATCCGACAACATGGTTATTAAGAGCTCTCTAGATTGCTTTTTAGTCCAATCTTTCTGTACGAGACGTTTTAAAGAAACGCTAAGTATAAGAATCGCAGCTGATATTTAATAAATGACTGTGCACTTTACAATAAATCATTTATTCAAGTAAACCGTTCTGTGTAGATCCTTAATAACGCCAATCTCCTTGGATGATTCTCAGCATGATTTATTTGACTTCGGAATCTGATATACTTTTGTCATCATTATTCTTCTAGCTCAAGATCAATAGGCTACGATCTCATCGCATGGAATGCTAAAATATCTTCAACAACCGGTGTCTAATAATTAACAGCATATCCTCAACTCATTAGTCATTCAACACTAATAATTTTAAAACCAAACGTCTTATAATACACGCTATCATTCAGCTTTCAATAGAAACGTTTTCTCGGTCTTCCGATGCCAAGGAATTTCCGAATAATATAATTTTTAGCTCAACGTAACGTATCATTTGTTCTGACAATAGCTCATAATTTATAGAAGAATTATCCTAGAAACTGATATATTTCGAGTTTTGGAACAGCCTTAAATATAGGGATGGCTGCAAGAACTTACAATGGAATGTGTGCACGAGAGAAGTTCTCCGCGGTTGCATCATCTGCTATGAGTATTAGCCAAACATCCCTCCAAGGTAAACATATTATAATAGGAATACGATGGATTGGACTGTATCACACTATATACATCATGATTAGAGATATTAAAGAAAATATTTATTTTTCACTACTATTGACACAAGAGTAAAAAAAAAAAAATTGTGACAGTTTTCAAACAACATAAACTGTAAGCACGCGGTTACTGAAATTATATAAATTGGTAAGTGTAGGGAAGAAGATATATCTTATGTTTCTGGGTTTATTGTTCCCAAGGGAAGACCCTTTTTATTGACCAAAATATTCTCTGAACTAAAGGATTCTGTAAGACAATCTTTTATTTAGAATTATCATCTCAATAACTTTAATTAGTGTTCACACTTTGTTGCCTATGTGTCCATCTAAAATATTCCCACACTTAAGGGCATGATTATTCGTTGATTTGTTGTTAAGTCTGTATTTGTAATATTTCAATAAGATTTTGCCTGTTATAATATCGTTCATTGTTCTTAGTAATGAAACGAATACATCATACAGCTATTTAGTTGGTGAAATATAAAGATGATCATCAAATAAAAGAAATTATGACTATTCATTGACATCTCAGTGAAGGAAATAAAGAGTCAAACTGGAAAATGTGTTAACGGATTGCCGAAACATTATAGAGACAAAGTTTTCTTGAGAGGTCAATTAAACCCCACAAGTAATCTTGTAAATGAAGCAAAAGTCAACTCAGCAACTGAGAGGTCTAGTCGCATTCCTCGCCACACAAGAAAGAACAGTGAATAGAAATTAAAACTATGTTATATGCAAAGAACTGCGTGTTCAAATGTCTGCGTAGCCATAACTAGAAAGCACGTCATATAATGGAAAGAATGGTAGTGGAATGTAAGACTTGCGTATGTATAACAATCGAGTACGTTATATATATATACGTATGCCCAGTATGTGTATGTGTGCGTGCAAGCATCTGATTGAGCATGCGCATGTGTGAGTGTAGGGAGCATTTCTCTGATTTATATCTAAATATGAATCCCAAAAGAAAAGATAGTTTGAGACGCTTTTTTTTTCAAAACCAGTATTATTTGAGACATAATAGCAGATCACAGGAAAATATAACACAAAATGTACTAGCATACAATAATATCAAATACAAACATCTAGAATATAATGCATTAAAGTTTATTGAAGATACAAATCAGTAACTGAGGTGAGCCATTATGAAAACACAAAATATCTAAAAAAAATTATAAGAAATTCTCAATGAGAATCACGTAAAAATAGAAACACAGTGACACAAAGGAAATACGATTGTTAGGGAATATGAATAAGATTTAACAAAAAATATTTCAGCAGTTGAACATATTGATTATGTAAGTAATATAAAAGTGAAAATAGTTTAAGAAATATTATCGATACGGCATCTTCCTAGAGAACAAAGGAACACTCCAAATGATAAAATTTAGCGAGAAAAGAAAATGAGATTTTGCTTACGTAGATTTAGTGAATACATATGAACTTCAATAAGACGAGAAAATATAGTATATACTGCAGGCATAACTCAAATATAATCACTAATAAATAAGTAAAGGCTTTCACATGGATCAATGAAATTCAAGAGCTAAACAGAGCAAATGTTCACTATCATTATAGAAATCATCGATTGGTTCACTGAATTAAATGGAAAAAAAAAGAAATTATAAACACTGGATAAATAGCACAAACAACAAAATAATGTAACACTCTAATCTAGGAACATAGATTCCACTTTATTACGCAAAAGACATCCTTAAGAAATGAAACAACATTTGATGACAATACATAGTTTAACTCCACGTCATACAATGTTTTAATAGCGTAAACGGATTATTATAGAAGTTGGCACAGCACTGATACGAAAAGAATTAAATTCAATTTGATGAGAATATTTTTTTTAACAAAAATTTAAAACCATGAATGCTTTTTGGGATTTAATACAAGTTGCTGCTCAAGCTGTGGCGCTAAAATCAATGGAAAACTGGAAATGCACGAGATTTATACACCCCAAACCTATGTTTCAAGCATTTTGAAACCTCACATAAACGTAAATAATATACATTGGTATGTCTCAGATACAAAGCATGAATGTATCTCTTATAGGTAGACGTTTGTTGTCTCCTATGTCACAGATTATTCTACAAAGAAGAAATCATAATTGTACCTGTCTACGAACAAACTAAGCTGTGAAATGTCACAGACAGTAATTTATCACAACAATGTGACTCATATACTAACTAAAACACCAAGAAATGTTTGCCAACTTTGCACATGTTGCTGCATTGATAAATGAGAAATTATTATTGACATACTTGATTAAAAACCAGGAAAGTAAATCAAACACAGACTTTCAAATATTTCGGGATTGCTGAACTAATCACACAGCAAAACTCGAAAAGATGTGACTAAAAGAGAATCAGGTAGGAAAAAAGCGTATTCCCCAAGAGAGCGTTAATTCATTGGTATTGAGCAATGGATGCCAGTACTGTAGCTCTTACGGGATTTAGTTATAGTTATAACAGCATGAAATGAACGTAAAGTTTACACAGAAAGAAAAGACAAAGGAATGACTACAATTAGTATATTCCACTCAATTGCTAATACAGAACTACTTTTATTCTCAGCAGAGGTGTAGAAGTAATTTGTAAGTATAAATATATTATGAAATACCATTCATACGACCTTGATTGTTATTATGACCACTCTTCTAAGTCTTGGTTTGTTGGAGCTTCTGGAAACCAACTTTTAACAAGAAGAGAGAATTTTCAAATCGTAAAACATGCCAGCAATTTTAACTTCAGTGTTTGATTTTTATTACTCTAGTAGACCGTACTTTATCCCAAACAATTTTTCAATTAACGTGTATGCAATCTTGCGATTATAAGCTATCATGCTTTCTGTTGATTCCAGATGAAGAGAAGGAGAAAGCGCGCTCTCGTATGAATATATTCTTTTTGTGTTCTCCCGGCTTGGACTTAAATCATCTATCAATACTGAGGAGACTACTACTACTACTACAACTACTACTACTACTACTACTACTACTACTACTACTACTACTACTGCGACTACTACTACTACTACTACTACTACTACTACTACTACTACTACTACTACTACTAATAATAATAATAATAATAATGATAATAATAATAATAATAATAATAATAATAATAATAATAATGATAGTAATACAGTTTAACTGATCACTTTTCTACAATATTTCACAGAGTAGGTGCTCCTTCAGAAAGATACGCTGACATTTATTTCATAGATCGTTATGATATTATAATCGATTTAATTTATGAATCGATTAACGGAAAATCAATGCACCAATATATTACGCAACACTAGTATTTCAGAAACGTTCGGTGGCAGTTTATAATGGTGAATTCACCATGCTTGTTTGAACTATTTTTATTAAAAAAATATACTCTTAAATCTTATACTAAATAACTCGGAAATCATTCTTTGCATATGCCAATGGAACAGAAATACGAGTGTAAATATATATTTTTTTCACTGGTCGATTTGATTAGCCATGTTTGGATTACAACAAAGTGCTTAAAAAGCGTCATTTTCGCCCTATTAAAACGGAGGGACACACAGAGTTATTTAATGAGATACTCTTATAAGATCACCTAACGAGACAGACGCTTCTACCGCGTGAGATACACTACAACCAGTTGTGCAGTATCTCACCCACGAGAGATCGATGCCGGATGGGTCGAAACGATCGTTGTGAGCAATAAAGTTTCTCGTACATTCCATCTCCTGTATCTGTCATTTGTTGTAGAGTCAACATACACTGAGGAATTCCTGAGGTAGATCCACTGGCAATTGTGTAAATACTGTGGATTATGTCAGATAGTCATAAGCAGTGAACGAACATCATCGGCTAACTACTAGGGGCATACCCAAGATAAGAGGTGATACGAAAGTGTTCAAGGAATGATTTTAATAAAATATAACTTATTTACCTAGGTTTAACGAAACATAACTTACTTATCTAAGTTTATAACATCATCTCCTTCAAAATAGCCACCTTGCACAGCAGCACACCGGTCCCAGCCTTCCTGTCACTTTTTAAATCTGGCCTGGATGTCGCCTTCCATAAGCTTATCGAGGAGGTTCTGCGATTTGTTCTTCATCTCATCAACGGTGTTACAAAGGTGACATTTGAACTGCAGTTTCATTTTGGATAGAGATGGAAGTCTGCAGGTGTTACAACTGGCAAATAGAGAGGGTGCAGATGCGATACCATATTGTTTTTTGCCTATGAATATTTATGGCAGCTCTCTAAGCGCACGCAATCTAATCCTGCCATCAGTGGCGTGCTACGAAATTAGTCCGGCAACATTTTGATACTACCTCGAATATATATATGTGTGTGAGTGAGTGAGTGAGTGAGTGAGTGAGTGAGTGAGTGAGTGTGTGTATGTGTGTGTGCGTGTGGGTGTTATTTATCGTATAGCCAATAGTCTCATGGTAATTTTGTAACATGTTTAATAATCTTAATATGGAAATAGAATTGGCAAATAAGGAGCACGAAAGTACATACGTAAATTTCCTGAAAGTTTTCAGTCCGATGTTCGTGAGCAGAAATGTAAATAATGAATATAATGTAAATATATTGTTCGAAGAATATATATGATGTGGGTGCACGCTTCTGTGTGTGTGTGTGTGTGTGTGTGTGTGTGTGTGTGTGTGTGTGTGTGTGTGTGTGTGTGTGTGTGTGTGTGTGTGTTTGTATTCAAGTGTACTTTTCTGATTAAATCGCACCTGTTAATATATATATTCAAAGATTAAACAAATTTATAGGAGCTGGATAGAAATATAAATTATAAAGGCAATAAATATGTTATATCCGATATACAAGAAACATAAAACTTGACATTTCAGGTTTTATGTTAGAAATATAAGGTTTTGAGGTGTTAATACCAAAGATTACCTGCTCCTGTCTCCGCTATATAATGATATAAGTAATAAACTACATATTAAATCCAGCACTTCAAGACATATTTCCCGAAGTACCTCTACGTATTGGGGAACTGCAATCGGTATGATTTGCAACAAAGAAGTAAGTCGTAATTATATCGAATGCTTTACTTTATATTTTCAATTACCATTTCCAAGTGTAGAATTTGCATATGTTATCATTTTCTATATTCTTGAATGAAAGAGTGTAATTATCTTTAATTTAGTTTCCATGAAATTCAGTTTAAGCTTGGTATCTTGATTTTCTATTGTAGAAATACATTTATCTCTATTAGAAATGTTATTTACTTCGGGATGACTGACTGAGAATGTAGAGAATTTTTTTCGCATGTGTAGTTCAGAACATCCGTTTTAATTAATAGTTCAACAACAGTATAGTTTTACGTCTTCCTGCATCTTAGAATATATATCTGCACACATATATGTGACGAAGTTTGAATGAATATGTATACGCGAATAAATGCATATATATATATATACCCCTCTCGTTCTTCTTCTGTTACTACTACGTTCCCCTTTTTCCCCCTCGTGCTTCCTCTCTTTCTCTTTTCCTCTCGTTGCTCACCTATTCTTCTACTTCCTCCCTTTGTTTCTCCCTCTACCACTCTCTCTCTCTCTCTTCCCCTTACACCGGCATGGTCACATGCTTCCGGTCAATAATCCTTTTCTTCCTTGGCTATCGCCGAGCAAACACGTGAACTACTTCGTCCCTACTTTCAGGTTCGTGCCTCACAGCGTTCATACACACATAATTTTTCTCGTCTGGCCGTAAAGCCTTTTCTGTTTGTTTTCCTGTCTTGTTTTTTGTCCGCCACTACATTCCTCCATGGCAAGATTTAATTTGTGTATACAAATGTAATTTGCGGTCCATGGGAAGAGCTGTTTTAACGATGCGTCCTGCCCAGCTCTTCCAAACGCCGGTGTTAAAACGGAGGTAGCTGATGAAGAAGAATGTTCTCTGTGTGGCTTGTGTGTTTTCCCGTCTTCGTTTTGTTTGCAATGTCCTGTACCCAGATATGCACCTATACATACAGGTGGATGTCGGTATGCACATACCTGTACGTATATATGCATATACTCATTTACTATTTGTTTATATATATATATATATATATATATATATATATATATATATATATATATATATATATATATATATATATATATATATATAGATAGATACATAGATAGATAGATAGATAGATAGATAGATAGATAGATAGATAGATAGATAGATAGATAGATAGATAGATCGACAGCTATATATATATATATATATATATATATATATATATATATATATATATATATATATATATATATATATATATATATATATATATATAAAAGATAATAAGAGTGAAAAAACTACACTAGGCTTGTGTTACATGCTTAAAGTATATATTTAAATTATGTCAGAAAAATGTTAGAAAAATATTATAAAATCTTTTTGGTATATAAACATTGTATTTTGAGAAATAACCGGTTTCGTGTTGTCTTTTCAAATTTCTCTACTTCATTGTAACGTGTTCGCTCCAGTCTGAAAAAGAAGAGTTCTAGATAGGGGGAGGTAATTAGGGATTTCTTCCGGTATAGGGGAGATAATCGAAAACTAGGTGGTAGAATTTGATTAATTTACCATGTTTTGTTTTATATTTTTTCCT
>NC_142932.1:26052944-26067944 GCF_046866305.1 Octopus bimaculoides | reverse complement strand
TCAGGATCAAAAGTTCGTTTCTTTCCTGCGATAACATAATCGAGATTTTAATTGGAGAAAAAAGGCCTGGTGAGAATGCAACATATGTCTAGACATGACAGAGAGCGGGTTTTAATATCACTTGTTACAAATAACAAGTCTTTGGTTTCACGTCAAAAGCACCTAGTTCATAACGTAGAAGAGAGGTAATTTCATTAATTATATAATATAAAAATACACTGATTAAGATACTGTGTGACTAATAGAATAATTTAGTATGTATTTGCATTACAGGAAAACATTGTCAATTCCAATACCTCCGGAAAGGTAACTGGTTAAATACATAATTCTGTTAGGTTTGTGGCACGCGAATTCAAAAACATCAGAATTTGGCATTCACTCAGTGAGAACAGAGAGACGGAGAGAGAAAGGCAGACACAGACAGAAGCAGAGACACACAGAGACACACAGACAGACAGAGACAGACAGGCAGAGGCAGAAAGACAGACAAACAGAGAAACAGAGAGAAAGACAGACAGGGTCAGAGTCATAAACATGCACATTTGTTTTTATTCCCCCTTGTACTCGTTTACTATATTGATCCCATCTTAATATTATTGACATATGCTATGTTTCAAGAGGGTGTCATTGAACTCCTTGATTCCTTGATTCCTTTATCTTGATTCCAGTATCAGGACATGTTTTCCCATCGCATTTTTCAGTCGACCTATAACGATAATATATTTTCCTGTGTCTGTATGACAGGAGTGTTATCAAGGAGGGCAACACTAGATATGATTGATTATTATTTTGCCTTCTATCTTTTAGAGAACGTAATGAAAGGGGAATGAATCGAAAAAAAAAACCTGCAACGTTTTTTATTTCTTCTAAGCCTCTGATCGTTTTCGAATAAAGGATGATATTGAGATAACGGCATTATTAGACCTAGGAATTACGTTTCTGAGTATCGGTAATCAGATGAGTGCAAGCACGAAATACAACATTATTTTCACTTCAAAATTAATGTCAACTGGATGTACAGTATTAGACAAAATGCCTTCAAATGCTCTTCCATTTGTAAAGAATATAATTCATATACCTTCTTGAATGAATTACGTAGAAGATCCCAGTATTTTTCCCCACCTCCCCGTTGTATATTTTAATTAATGCCGCTTTCTACATGTATGTTTAGTTCCCTGTCACATTCTTTCTTTCTGTTTTTCAGTAGATCTTATACGCTCCGTCAATAAATCAAATGCATTAGCTCCGTACGTTTTAAAAGATTCTACAAGGTAAACAAAATAAAGGCTGACACTTATTTCAATTAAATCGCTTCAATTTCAAATTATTCTGTTTATTTCACTCACAAACTTAAAGAAAATACAATGAGATAATCAGACAGAACATTATATATAAAGGACCAACATCCATCAGAATGGATAAATAAAATCTAGTGGGTGTCATGGATCCAATTTCAACCAATCACTCGCAAGTATACAATTGTTATGATTCCTATGTTTAAAAAGGTCAACGACAATGGAGATGTGCTATTATCAGCAAAATTAAATTCAAATGAGTTGACTTTCCTGCATACTTTTTTCTGAACACTAAATTTTGAATTTTAAAAAAAAAGTCGTCGATCAATTTATTGTATTGAGCTTAATATGAAGTTAGTGGGATTCTGGTTACTTTGACTTAGGTTACTATGGATACTTCGTGATCAACACGTTCACTCTGTAATTAGCATGAAGAAGATGGGTTAGCTTCTGCTGAAACATTCATCACATTGCATTTTTGTTTGCAGTAGTAATATCTGTATCAAGTAACGATCTCTTTCCTTCGGCTTCTTGTTTATGAAATATATTTTTTACGTACATTCTCTGTTGTATGTTGTTTCTTATGCGTTGCCGTTATATAAATAGATTATAAAATATTCACCGAAAAGCATTCGATTAATAAGGATAAATTCTTCGATCAGCATTACATGCTGGATTAACTACTGTACATCCTATTATATATGATCATTATATTATTGTTTTTCTCTTATACCCACAAGCATGAAATATGCATCTGCTAATAAGATATGATTTTTGACAACTTACTGACAATTCACTGAGTGAATAGAGACAAAGGTTGAGGTTTAGATTTATACACCTAAACGTGTGTGGGGTGGGGGGTTGCGTGCGCGCATCCAATAACTAAAACAAGTAATTCTCGCAGAATACTGGAAAATGGTGTAAAGAGGAAGAGAGTGGTGGAATGAAATGGTATTCTTGAATATAGAATATTGAGAAGATGACAAAGAAGATGGCATACGTAAGCAAAGTAGTGGTGCTTCTTTGTGAGTTTTTGTTAATACATGTATTTAATATACATATATGTGTTTATGCAACTGTGCATCAATATGTGTATGTGTATATATGTGTGTATTTACGTATGTAGTTATCCTAATTGTATACTTTCATTTAAATGTATCATATTGGATCCATGACACCCACTATATTATATTTATCCATTCTGATGGATGTGGAGGCGCAATGGCCCACTGGTTATGGCAGCGGACTCGCAGTCGGAGGATCGCGGTTTGGATTCCCAGACCGGGCGTTGTGTGTGTTTATTGAGCGAAAATACCTAAAGCTCCACGAGGCTCCGGCAGAGGGTGGTGTCGACCCCTGTTGTACTCTTTCGCCCAAACTTTCTCTCACTCTTTCTTCCTGTTTCTTGAGTAAAGCTGATATGGACTGGCGTCCCGTCCAGCTGGGGAGCGGGAACACATACGCCATAGAAACTGGGAAACCGGGCCCATGAGCATGGTTAGGCTTTAAAAGGACGCATAATTAAAAAAAAAAATTCTGATGGATGTTGGTCCTTTATGTATAATGTTCTGTCTGATTATCTCATTGCATTTTCTTTAATTTTGTGAGTAAAATAAACAAAATAATTTGGAATTGAAGTGATTTAATTACTCAAGGATGAAATATTATTTGTGTTCATATTCGATTTTGTTCACCAGTAGGGCGGTGATAATGATTGTTAACTTGGATTACTTTAATCTACATTTTGCCTGAATATTACAAAGTATTGTTCGTTAAAGGAAATATTTATTAGTTAATAATCTATGTAAAATGTATAGACCTCCACTTCAAAACTAGGAATTTGTGGTGGCATATCTTATCTTTCATCTGGAAACGCAACTACGATGAGGCATATTTGATGACGGGAAACCAGAGTATCGCCAGGTGACCATTGTTTTCTTGGAAGGTACAAAGTATTAACTACTGACTGAAAGGTTATGCATATGACCATGTTGCGCCTTTCCTCGAAGGAACAACCAAGCGTATTGTAGTATAAAGAATAAAGAGTTAAAACTCAGAACAGAAGCCATGGAAAATTTGAATTTCCTTGACAGTTTGCATAAATGCTTAATCTGTAAGTTAACCATACCACATAAATAACGTCAAACCTTCAACTTCTCAAAGTTTCATGAAATGATAAATGTGGATCCCCGTTTTCTCGGAAACAGCATTTGCTGTCCCACATAGCTAGGCCTCTAGTTTTTGCTGTGTTTATATAAATATGAAAAGAAAGACGTATATCAATGTCTGTAGACGTTGGTATATTGTTAAGGGTAAAATGTTGATTCGAGGGTGTCCTGTGTAAAGTATTAGCATAACATAATATTGATCTATTATATAAATAAAATGGTGTACAACATATACTTTCAAGTGCACGAATATTCTACAGAATATTCAATTGTCTATTTGCATATATATTAAATATGTATAAGTTGTATGATTGAGTATTGTACTCGGAGAATAATCTCTTGCGTGTAACGACAGCAACTGAAACTTCACGGCTGAGTAAATCTTTCAGTCTTTCAGGTTTACATTACGGACGAAAAATGTTTCGCTCCTGTATAAACACCCATTCACGTACAGCCACCGGCTCACAAACAGACATATACACATACACACACCTACACACACTGGCACACACACACACATGAATGAATATGAATAAACAAATATGTGTGTATGTGTATGATTATGTATATATACATTCTAACTCCATTCTATCTGTAAACTGAATACAAGGTTATGTATATATAAATATATATATATATATATATATATATATATATATATATATATATATATATATAATAAGAGAGAGAGAGAGAGAGAGAAGAGGAAAGAAGGAGAGAACGAAAGAAGGATAGACACATAGACATTCGTACGTACATACATACATACAGAGAGACAGACAGAGAGACAGACAGACAGATATATAGATAGATAGATAGATAGATAGATAGATAGATAGATAGATAGATAGATAGATAGATAGATAGATAGAAAGATAGATAGATAGATCCGGAGAAGAAGACAAATAAATGTTTAGCACATTTTCATTTACCAATTATGGTTGTTTGGGTTCCGCTGGTTTTTGACGGCATTGCACGCAAAAATTTCTAGTGCAAAGTTATTTCATTGAAAATATAGTCATGAATTTCTATATTCTCAGGCTTAATTGAGGACTGCAATATATACATATACATACAATATATACAATATATATATACATATACATACATATATATACATATATATACATATATATATATATGTATATATATATATATATATATATATATATATATATATATATATATATATATATATATATATATATATATATATATATAAATATAATTAAGGGATCAGCAAATATTTGCTTCACCATATACCGAAGTTCAGAAGTAGCAGCTAAAAAAAGCTGAGAATCCCACAGCTATCTGTGGGATTCTCATCTTTTTTAGCTGCTATTTCTGAACTTCGGTATATGGTGAAGCAAATATTTGCTGATCCCTTAATTATATTCAAAAATATATATGAGCTTTTAAATAAGTTCTCCACCAATAATGGTGCTTTCATACCGATGGGCTTGGTAAAAATTGTTAATTGTTAATTGATTTATTAATTAATAAATTGATAATCCTTTACCCTTTTAATTTGTAATATATATATTAGCCATATACCTTGTAAACATTATTTGACCACCGACTGTGCTTTTATATATTAGTTCAGCTGATCAGAAACAATTTGGCTATGCCACAAAAGTACAGGCGCACGAACTCTACTGTAGTGTACGTAGCGTCAGAGCAGACATCATGTCTCTAGTTTGTTAACAGCGTCACATCACTCTCTGGCCCACAAAATGAAAGTAGATAGATAGATAGATAGATAGATAGATAGGTAGATAGATAGATAGATAGATAGATAGATAGATAGATAGAAAGAGAGAAGAGATATAACCACATATGTATAAAGGTGTACACGTATATATGCCTACATGCATGCATACATATTTTGACCTGCTATATATATATATATATATATATATATATATATATATATATATATATAGATATATATATAAGCAAATGTATATGTAAAACCACAATTTCATTACACATATAAGCACACAGATGTATACTTACTAATATAGCCGCAAGTTAAAACTAATGTGCAAAGAATTACACATACATGTACTTATTTCCACATCTACTGAAAATAAGTATATACGCACACACACACATGCGCATGCATACATACACAAACATTCACACATATATGAATGTATGTTTATGTACCGACACACATACAAACATATATATATATATATATATATATATATATATATATATATATATATATATAAACATGTATATAACTATACACATGTATATATATACGTATATATACATATATTTATTTATATATATGTGTTATAAGTGTGTGTATATTTTTTACCTCTTCTATAGTCATTTAATTGTGGTCAAGCTGGAGTAACTTCAGAATAATTTTACTTATACTGTACATAACTCAATATTGATAAGAATGTATAAATTTCCGATGTATACACCTATATAATCACCAGCATAACAACGCCTGTATGCAGTATAACAGAACATAATATGTGCATGGTGACATCTGTGTGTTGGATAAAGATGATTATTGAATGTTCGCGTGCTATTTGATAATTTGCAGGTGTAGCATTATTCAGATGTTACTGGATAATTTTCAGGTGTAGCTACTATACATCCGATGACTAGTATTAACTAGATAATACAAGGTAGTAATTCCTGGAGATATTTTGCACTACGCTTTACTCTTTTACTTGTTTCAGACATTTGACTGCGGCCATGCTGGAGCACCGCCTTTACTCCAGCAAATCGACCCAAGACTTATTCTTCTTAAGCCTAGTACCTATTCTATTGGTTCTTTTGCTGGGGACATAAATACACCAGCATCGGTTGTCAAGCGATGTTGGGGGAACAAACACAGCCAGTCAAACACACACACACATATATACGACGGGCTTCTTTCAGTTTTCGTCTACCGAATTCACTCATAAGGCTTTGGTCGGCCCGTGGCTATAGTAGAAGACACTTTCCCAGGGTGACACATTGTTCTGGGAATGAACCCGGAACAATGTGGTTGGTAAGCAAGCTACTTACCACACAGCCACTCCTGCATACATATACATATATATTAAAAAAGAAACAAAAGACGAAAACGGGTGTGTAAACAACAATCAGATGTATTAGTCTAACGCTCGGCGTGAGAAAGTATTTTACGTTTCGAGCCTACGCTCTTCGACAGAAAGGAACACGAAATTAAACAGGGAGAGAAAGTAGAAAAGGTTTAGTGGTAAACGATCAATCATAATAGCGAATGCCGGACAGAGGGGTCACACAGGAGAGCTAGAAAGAAGGGGAGATAATAAAGTAGTGGTGATCCCAAACCGAATTTCCCGTGCGTGTGTATGTGAGAGAATATATGTGCGTGTGTAAGGGGGTTGATGATCTTGACATGTGCGTGTATGTATGTGTAGAGGTGGATGATGATACAGGTGCTGGGAAGTGGTCAGTGCTAGGGTGTGCGGGGTAGTGCAATGTGCTGCGGTGTGGTATGTTTGGTGTGGTGTGGTGGTGGGTGGTGTGTTGTGGTGGTGTTGAGGTGTGAGGGAGAGGAGAGTGGGAGAAGCAAGTCAGTGTTTGTATATGCATATATGTATGTATGTTTATATATATATATATATATATATATATATATATATATATATATATATATATATACATATATAAACATACATACATATATACGTTCACACATGTTTGTGTGTGTATGTATATATATATATATATATATTTGTCCTTGTTCTTCTGCCACGTCATGTACCCTGTTATGTATCTATATGTGCATGTGGATGAACGTATATACATACATGTACATATATATGCATATACTCATATATTGTTTGTATCGCGAGAGAACGCACGCGTTACCTTTATACAGTAAGTTTTTAACTATTTTTCCAACGTGACTCTCTCTATTTCTATCTCCCCCTCTCATTCTTCCCTCTACTGGTCTTCGCCTCTACCTGTCACTACTTCTATCTCTCTCTCTCTCTCTCTCTCTCTCTCTCTCTCTCTCTCTCTCTCTCTCTCTCTCTCTGTATATATATATATATATATATATATATATATATATATATATATATATATATATATATATATATATATATATATATATATATATATTGTTACTCGTCCTTCGCCTCTCACCGTTACTACTACTATCTCTCTCTCTCTCTCTACCTCTCGTTGCTCACTTTTATTCTACTTCCTCCCCTCCTTTTCCCTCTGCTACTCTTTCTCTTCATACAACATTGGTCACGTGTGTGCGGCTGCTATTTCTTTTCGTTCTTGGAATCACCAAGCTCGCACGTACTTCTTTGCCCCTCCTGTACGTGCTTCACAGCGTTCGAGACACACACTTCACGTCTGGCTGTACAGCCTTTTTGTTTGTTTATTTCACCGTTTCGTTTTCCTGTATTGTTTTCCCTCCGCCACTACCCTCCACGAAAACAATTTAATTTGTGTTCGTGGGAAGAACCATTTTAACGATGCGTACTGCCTTAATTCTTCGAAACGCCGGAGTTTTAATGGTGGCAGCTGATGAAGGGGATGTTTCTATGTGGCCTGCTTGTTTGCTTCACCTTGTTTACCATTTGTGTCCTTGTTCTTCTGCCACGTCATGTACCCAGTTATGTATCTATAGGCACATGTGGATTAACGTATATACATACATGTACATATATATGCATATACTCATATATTGTTTATATATATATATATATATATATATATATATATATATATATATATATATATATATATATATATATATATATATATATATATATATATATATATATATATATATATATATATATATATATATATATATATATATATACATATATATATATATATATATATATATATATATATATATATATATATATATATATATCGGCACAGGAGTGGCTGTGTAGTAAGAAGGTTGCTTTCCAGCCACATGTTTCTGGATTCAGTTCCATTGCATGGCACCTTGAGTATGTGTCTTCTACTATACCCTCGAGTCACCCATATATGTGCATGTATGGATATGTGTGTGTGTGTGTGTTTGTGTGTGTATGTCCCTGTGTGTCTGAGTTTCTCCCCTCACCATCGCTTAACAACCGATGTTGGTTTGTTTATATACCCTTAACCTCACGGCTTGGCAAAAGAGACTGATAGGTTAAGTATTAGGCTTACAAAGAGTAATTCCTGGGGACGATTTATGCATCTAATGGTGGTGCTCCAGCACGGTCGCAGTCAAATGACTGAAACAAGTAAAAGAATAAAAGAATATATATATTTTGTGTGTGCGTGTAGATAGATAGATAGATAGATAGATACATACATACATACATACATACATACATACATACACACATACATATATACATACATACATACAAACAAACATACATACATACATACATTGACAGACAGATACGCATATTCATGAAGACATTATGCATTGTACTGTGTAAGTATTGAAACAGATCAATATATTCACAGAGCATGTACGTAACACTCACA
Source organism: Octopus bimaculoides (assembly GCF_046866305.1). Classification (NCBI taxonomy): domain Eukaryota; kingdom Metazoa; phylum Mollusca; class Cephalopoda; order Octopoda; family Octopodidae; genus Octopus; species Octopus bimaculoides. Next base: position 26,058,970 of record NC_142932.1, on the reverse strand, counting down.
CCATTCATGCAGAACACATGGATTATACATGGAGGGAAAGAATGCTTTACAAAGATTTTTATTTTCCGGCCTTTGTCAGCCCGGAAGACTGGAAGGAATTCCGTTGCAAGAATCGAAACCACAACCATATGATCTTGAGACCAACATCCTTAATAGTTAAACTTCAAGTCTAGTTATTATCGCATGCATATAAACATATGTTTGTGTTGCTATAAGAATATTATTGTATATACAGCATGCAGGCATACGTATCTGACGACAACGTTAGAAGCATGCATGAGATTACGTGTAGGTATAGTTTAAAGTGTCAGATATTTGCCAAATACAAATATAAAAACGAAAGATGGATGGGTGGAGGAGAAAAGTATAAATAGAGACAGACAAACCAAATCATACAAAATAAGGCATATCGATGGATATCGTCATGGATGCGCTACGAAAGTGTTGCAAATATTTCGCTTTTCCATGTGAAACCTATTATATGTTCTGACAATAACCGATAGATTTTTTTTTTTGTAATTGTTTCGATACTTATTGTTAATATATGTTTATTTACGACATTTGATTGATTATACGTCATCCGCATGCTTAAGCGGAAGTTGAAACAGAGCTGAGCAACGCACAACTACATCAACTATAAATCTTTGACATTGGCAATAAAATAGCACAACACTGTAGAAAGATGTGAAAACAAAACAATAAAAATAACATTCACGTTAGATATGTGCGTGTGTATGTGCGCGAGAGAGAGAGAGAGAGAGAGAGAGAGAGAGAGAGAGAGAGAGAGAGAGAGAGGGAGAGACCGCGGGTGGGTGTGTGTGTTCCATGCGTAAGCACACAGAGTCACTCTCATGCAGACAAACATGAAAGTATGCACAAATACCCACGGAGACATATATAAGGGAGTCTTAGTCGAACAAACCGAAAATAGGCCTTATTTTTTGAAGACTGGTATTCATTCTACCGGCTCCTTGGCCAAAACGATAGGTCACAGGGACATGAATACACGACTATCGGTTGTCAAGTCGTGATGGGAGACAATCACAGACACAGAGACCGTTTTATATCTAACTTAGGGTGTTGCATTCTTTGCATTGTCAACAGTGTTCGTAATTTTCTGTCACGTTTACATATTTCTTTAATTGTACAGTTAATGGTATTGAAACTGTAAGTCAAGACTGGTATGGCTAAAGCATTGATCGCTTCGATCCTGTTTCTTGCATTCAGCTCTGTCGTAAGTATTGCTCTCTCCCTGCGATAACATTCTTTTCTGATCCTTTCCCTCATTACTGAATGCTGATTCCGTCCCCATCAAGTACCCCTAGGTATTTGTAGCGCTCCGTTGGTTCTAAGTCTTTTATGACATTCTGTTGGTGAAGGTTAACGTTAGATGTTTCTGTCATTTTTCCTTTGATAAAAATAACTTTTGCACATTTATCGAGGGCAAATTGCGTCTTGATGTCATCACTGAATTGTTTAACGATCTCTAGTAAGCCCTTGAGTTGTTGGTCACTTTTTGCAAAGTGCTTCAAATCATCCATGTAAATGAGATGATTTACATTTTTATCAAACATTTTATAACCGTACAGTGCATCATTGAGCAATTTTGAGAGAGGTATTAAGGCTAGACAAAAGAGGAGTTGTAATAGTGAGTCATCCTGGAAAATGCCACATTTCTGAATTCTCCAAATTGAAACTGTACGTCACGACCGTTGTGGCTACTGTATTGATCGCATCGATCCTGTTTCTTGCATTCAGCTCTGTCTTGAGTATTGCCCTTACTCTGCGATGTCATTCTCATCTCATCCTTTCCGTCATCAGTGAATGCCTGATTCCATCCCCTTCAAATACCCCTAGGCATTTGTAGCTCTCCGCTGGTTCTAACTCTTTATGTATGACGTTATTCTGGTCAAGATTAACACTGGATGTTTCTGTCATCTTTCCTTTCATAAAGGCAGCTTTTGCATATTTATCGAGGCCAAACTACATAGTGATATAATGACCATTTTTGCCAAATAGCTTTAAATCATTCATGTAAAAGATATGATTTATATTTTTATCAAACATTTTATAGCCATATTGTTCATCATCGAGTCATTTCGAGAGAGATATTACGGCTAGACAAAAGATAAGTGGTGATTCAGTGCTTTTATCAATGTGAAATTTTGAGCAATTTGTTCTAAGAGCTTGATTATGAGCGCTGCACACTCATGCCTCAATTGGCCTATGTAAGTCTGCTTTCTGCAGTCATTGCCAATAGAATAGCCTGGTTTGGTATATAAAAGGTAGTAAGGAAGGAATCTCCACCGTCGCCGTCAAACTCTCAATTTCTTTTTCAGTCTTAGCAAATTATTACTGCTATTATTATTATTATTATTATTATTATTATTATTATTATTATTATTATTATTATTATTGCTATTTTTGTTCTTGTTAGCAACAATAATAATTTCATTTTTGTTTTGTTATGCTAACGATGACAGCATCTAGTATAATTAAAAATAAAACAATAAAATTTAATTATTTTATGCATATAGTGAAAATCACTCAAATGTCGTCATCTAATACGGTGCATGAATTTGTCACTATGCATCTTGTTTACCCACTCATTTGTCTGGGTTGTGTATGTTGTCTGATAGCAAATATATCGTTTCTGTTTGCTCGTATACAAATTATTAAGAGTCCATATAATTAATTTTCAGTTTTGGTTGCTTAGAAAATTCCTCTGTGCTTGCTTTCTGCTATAATTTGGTTTTAAATTTGTATGGTTTTCTTTTCATCTAGTTTTATGTTTTCTTTCTGATTTACTGCATGTATACGAATAAGCCAATCAGGAATTCTTGACTAGTTAGAATTAGCAACTAAATCCCTAGAAATTCCCGTTCTATCCTTCTCTCTGTCTTTGATTCTCTCTTCTACTATCTCATTCTCATACATATCTTATTCATTAATATACTCCGTATCAAACTACCTCTTAGAGGAAGAGACGATCACGATTAGTTCCTTTGCTCAAACGTTTAATGTGGAGGTACATACGCATAATGTGTCTAAAAGTGTGTGCGCGCCCGCGTAAGGGAAATTTACACGTAATATGCGCAGTTCCACAAACGAAAGCACGGAAATCGTCGTTCACCGTAAGGCGCTACAAATGAAAATCTGCAGTGAATGCATGTGAGGAGAGCCAATGTCCATATATATATATATATATATATATATCGGAGTAAGCACGTAAATGTGGAACAAGGTGGAAAAATGAGTACTCAAATAGCAGAGGTAGAGTAATGTTTTATTTAAAGGCAGCATAAATATAACAAAAAAAACTATTACTCGGAGTTTCCCGTTCCCGTTCATCGGACAGTTTGTACGATGAACGGGAACGTGAAACTCTGATTAAAGGGTTTTTTTAATATCTGTTTTTTTTTGTTATATTTCTGCTGCTTTTCCTCACGTTGTTGTTTTTTGCTGTTGTTTTTTTTTGTTTTTTTTCCTTTTTTTGGAACTTATATATATATATATATATATGTATATATATATATATATATATATATATATATGCCACCTGCCAAGCTCTTCGAAACGCCGGTGTTAAAACGGGGGTAGCTGATGAAGTAGAATGTTCACTATGTGGGTTGTGTGTTTTCTCGTCTACGTTTTGTTTGCAATGTCCTGTACCCAGATATGCACCTATACATACAGGTGGATGTCGGTATGCACATACCTGTTCGTATAATCATATACTCATTTACTATTTGTTTATATATATATATATATATATATATATATATATATATATATAGTATATATTTATCCATCTATATGTATATTTTCTAAAATAACTAACTGTAAGGAAAAAAACGAGTGATTATTCAATCAATACTTGATTTGAGGATAGTTTGTGTCTAAATTAACATACAACTGCACATCATAGAACGCAAAGAAAATCAACATAAAAATTTAACCACTTAAATCTCAAAAGATATGAAAGGCAAGACCGTAAAGAAACTGCACCGGTTTTAAAGTCTGTTTGCAATTACAACGTTTACTCATTGGTCCAATGCATACATGTGTAGCTCTGTTTGAAGCTGTATTTATATATAAATATGAATTAAAATTAATACTAATGCTATTTCGCAATAATCCAACATCATCATTATTATTATTATTATTATTATTATTATTATTATTATTATTATTATTATTATTATTATTATTATTATTATTATTATTATTATCATGTATAAAGTATATTATTTTTATAAATATAATTTAAAAATTATAATACGGGCAATTTCGAAGTAATGCCACATGTTGGAAGATCACGCCAAATGGCTCTAAACTACATTAGAGCAGATTAGAGCCATATGGCGTCTTCTTCCAGCATGTGGCATTACTTCGTAATTACCCTGATTATATTTCTGTAGTCATATTTATTAAATTATATTATTTGTATTAATTTTTGCCTTACATGGGTCTTATATGCTAGCTACTTGATACAATCCTATATAGAATTTATTATCTATATGTAGTAATTCATGAAATTGCAAGTAAATCCGATTTTCAAGTTTTATTATTTACAACTTTTACAATTTTACAATATTGAAATACACTTCTAGTTTCATGCGTTACGCAACCATCAGGTTTATGTGATGACAGACGTGTTCCACAACTGATACCTTGTCACACTTGTCAACTTTGGAACACGTCTATCACTATAGAAACTTGATGATTGCATAACGCATGAAAGAACGAGTTTCTTTCGATAGAGTAAAATTGCAAAAGTTAAAACGTGATAATCGAACTTAGTTGGAATTCTATTGATTAATATATTCTTCTCCACATTATCATACGAACTGGGGCATATATGTGTGTGTGTGTGTGTGTGTTTGTGCGTGCGTGCGTGTATGTGTGTGTGTGTATGTGTGTGTTTGCGCGTACGTGTGTGTGTGTGTGTGTGTGTGTGTGTTGAGAGAGGGAAAGTGAGAGGGGTTAGAGAGAGAAAGAATGAAAGAGGTAAATACGATGGATGCGCATATATACACATATATATGTATATATATTGAGTGAGGGAGAGAAGGCGAGAGGGTTAGAAAAAGATTGAAAGAGGTAATTACGTGGATGCATATATATATATATATGTGTGTGTGTGTGTGTGTGTGTGTGTGTGTTTATGTATGCATGCATATATGTATGTTTATATATTGTGCATTGTGTTTCTAAGATTCTGAATGTGAGAGTTTTTACTACTAATTCCACTATCGATTATAGTCATAAGTCATTTTTCATACGTTTAAAAAATTGTCTGTAAACTCTAGATCTTGTAGTATGATTGTGTAAATTGTTTCTATAATGTAGTTAGGTAAAACTAAATGTGAGAAATATAGATTGTTGCTTCAGCTAAACTGTTTTTCACTTGAAATATATGTAAATTTATATTGCTGCAAATATACATATCGAGTTACGATTTGTGATTTCTAAGCTAATAAAAGAAAATAAACTATTACGATTTTTTTATGGTTTCTCAAACTTCGACGATTGTTGACGCTGATAGTGAATATGTCTCGTTTAAGAGTCTGTGAACCAACGACAGAATGGATATTATAGGACATGATATACTAAAAAGTATACCTTGATTCTTCATGTTAAGAAAAATATTTTCAGAGTTGAAAGTAAATTGTTAGTCGGGGAAAGAGATTCTGGCTAGTAAATTGTACTGAAGATTATTTATAGCTAACAACCTTCGATGAGCAAAGTCAGTAAAAGTCGTGAAATGATTTGGACGACAGTGAGATGTCTTGTCTATAGGCTAGAAATTATAACGTTTAAGGAGAATATTTAAAAATTTGCTCTCCTCTAGAATCAGTATAAAACTATATCTGTACTTGTCTCATTATTATTATTATTATTATTATTATTATTATTATTATTATTATTATTATTATTATTATTATTATTATTATTATTATTATTGTTATTTTATTTTTATTTTTATTATAATTTTTTTTCCAAACAATTGTTAGTTGTGGTGA
>NC_142932.1:26027944-26047944 GCF_046866305.1 Octopus bimaculoides | reverse complement strand
TGTTGCACTTGTAAAAGTCTAAAATCAATTTTGCATAGTGACACAATTGCAGAGAGCTAATATGAGCCAATCGAAGAGAGCCAATATTTCGACGGTTGATCAATCGAGTCAACTTTTAAATTGAACACCCTGAGACAATCTATGTATAAAGACAAGAATCCTGTGGGAAATTACAGCGTGAGAGTAGAATTTTCAAACACGTTCTTGCTGGTTTGAATAACATTCGTCAAATTAAAAACTCAATGTCGCACAATATTGCTTACGTTTAGTCGTAGATTTGGAGACATTGTAGGGGTTATTGTTTATGCTTAGAGTTATATTATAGATTTAGTGTACAGGTTTAAGGATCAGAGTTTGCATTGAAAAAATCATGATTAGGAAAAGAATTTAGGATTAAAATTCGTGCCTAGCGTTAATGTTGTATCCAAATTTAATGTTTAAGAATGATAAGGTATCAAACCGCCATAGATTCCCTGTATCGCTATATTAAAACACTAATGTAATCCGTACAGTAGCATCATGGTTTTTTTTATATTAAAATTTGTTTCCATTCCTAGATAATACATTCCCGTGGAGGGCTGTATAGATGGATAATGATAGGTAGTAAAGCTGAGATGAGAGATTTTTTTTTCCTTTTCCATCAGATAATTACTCTATAATAATACTGTGTACCTTCGTTTTTTAAGAAGTGCAGAATATATATACACGCTTACATATATATATATATGTATATATATATATATATATATATATATATATATATATATATATATATATATATATATATATATATATATATATATATATATATATATATATATATATATATATATACATATATATATATATATATATATATATATATATATATACATGCATTGTCTACATTATTTACAATTGACGGATATTTGTCCTCATCCTGTTGTTAACACAAAGATTCTGTGTCTTGGGGAAATTTCGAACCTGGGTTCTCTTTCCTAAGGTGTTTTCGGATGTTATTATTATTATTATTATTATTATTTATTTATTTATTTATTTATTCAGATCACTACCTGGAATCGAACTCGGAATCTTGGGGTTAGTAGCCCACACTCTTAACCACTACGCCATATACATATCTATACACACACATACACACGCGCGCATATATATATATATATATATATCCACAATAGTCCTGTTGTACATTAAATTTCTACTATTTTGGGATGTGCACTTGGTGTTTTCAATTTTACTGTTACAATTCCCCGTTTCATTTACTCTAGAATTTTCCTAAGAAATGATTTGGCCTTTGTTTACCTGATGCTGCATTAGAAGCATGTATTCCTAGATAACAGAAAATTCCTGATTATACTATGTAGATATTCAATTAATGCTGCAAGACACGAGTTGTCAATAGATTTCTACAGTGAAACACGCAGGCAAGTTCGGTCGTGCTATGAAAAGTAAATATAAAGAGGTTAAGCAGAAAACTTAGAAAAAAAACTTACACCAAACATATAAAACATACAAAATACTTGCGTACGAACATAACGGTGTATGTGAAAGATATTGCTCGGGCATTGTAATTGTGTGTTAATGTAGATCGAAGGAAATCTCTGCGAGTTTCTGAAAAACAGTATATATTAAGCCATTGCGAATGAATTCGTACGTGCCTATATATATATATATATATATATATATACATACATACATACTGAAATACAAACATATATATGTATATGTATTCTCATATATATATATATACATAAACATATAATCGTGTGTATCTGTGTGTGTGTGTATTTTTGTGTATGTGTGGGTGTGGGTGTGCATCTACAGAAAAAGCACAAGAAAACTTCTTTTTTTTTTATTCGCGACGGCCTCAGTAATTTCCGGGAATACAAAGATATTTGATTTGTGATTTACAAATAGCTGAAGCAGCTTAATATGGCCACACAAAGGATGGTCTCTGTAAACAAATATGACGAATCTCATTGGCATAGAACTTAGGACATTCCGATGCCTACAAAAGAAGTGACAGAACCTAAAAATATCTCTACACTCTTTTATAGATGTAGGAAAAGAATTTGGGAACTTCTGGTTTGTTTTTGATGGAGCTTAAAGATTTTTGATTTATGCTTATGGGGTGAATATTAATATTTGGAAAAGTGCCCGAATTAATTGAATTTAGTTACTGCAACGAAATATGTGATGTGTTGGATGTGATGAAGACGTACATTGGGTAATGACCCACTGGTTGACTTGCGAATATGATGAAACGGCGTATATACATAAATATACACACAACCAAATACAGACACACGAGCACGCCATCACAAATATATATATATATATATATATATATATATATATATACATATATATATATACATATATATATATATATATATATATATATATATATATATATATATATATATATATATATATATATATATATATATATATATATATATATATATATATATATATATATATATATATATATATATATATATATATGCGTGTTTGTGTGTGTGTGTGTGTATGTATGTATGTATGTATATATATATATATATATATATATATATATATATATATATATATACACACACACATATTCCTATGTATGTTTATGCGTATGCTTGACTGCGTGCGTACTATAGACACTGTCTCATATGTATTCGCACCTGTATCCGCATTTATAAGATACGTGTCGACATACCAATCTAGACATATGGATATATATTTGTATATGAACATTCACAAATATGCATGTAATTACGCAAACAAACGCATGCTCATAGAAATTCTTATTTATCGTTCTATACATCTATTTTCTTGACAATCGATGTTTTCGGTAGAAGAGACCGATAAAATAAGTACTAGGCTTAGAAAGAATGAATCCTGGGGCCTGGCATGGCCACACTCAAATGATTGAAAGAAGTAAAAGAGTTAAAGAAAAGAATAAAATAATATATTTGTGTGTATTTGATTTGCAAGATTATTTATGTGAATTCGTGTTTTAAAGCATATTTTAGTGTGTCTGGGAAGAGTCATTCTCTTTTAGCCCTGATAACGGACAGAGTCAACGACTATAGAAAAGGTTGGAAGGCGTAAGGAAAATTTTAGAATAAATAAATAACTAAATGAGTGGAAATCGAAGCGGTGAGTGTGTTAAATAACAAAGCACTAAAAGAGAATTAAATACCCCGCTCACAATAACATGTGTGTGTGTGTATGTATGTATGTATGTATGTATATATATTATTTTACTTGCGGCCAAGCTGGGGTACTGCTTTTAATCGAACCAATTGAACCCTGGAATTACTCTTTTTCAGCCTAGTACTTATTCTATGTTTTTTTGTTTTTTTTTGCCGAACTACTACGTTACGGGTATGTAAACGCACTAACATCGGTTGTCAAGCGATGGTGAAAAACAAAGAAAGACACACAGACACATACTTACATATATATATATATATATATATACGGCAGATTTCTTCCTGTTTCCTTCTACTAAATCTACTCACAAGGCTTTCGTCTGGCCGCGGCTATCGTAGAAGTCCCCTGCCAAATGTGCCACACAGTGGGACTGAACCCGGAACCATGTGGCTGGAAGGCAAGCCACTTACCACACTCCTGCGCAAATAAAAATACTCTGACACACACACACACACACACAGACACACACACACACACACACACACACACATACACACACACACCCACACACACACACACACACACACACACACACACACACATATATATATATATATATATATATATATATATATATACATATATATATATATGTATGTATATATACATGGTGCGTAAAAAAAAGTTGAGGACATACAATTTTTAGGTCATTGCTGCATTTTTTACTAACTCTGTGTAATCTTTCTTTCAAAAAATAATAATGCCAGACCCTCAGCTTACTCAAGATATGAAGAGGTATGTCGTTCCTGTGGTTTGAAAGGCTGAGCATAGAGATTAGAAATATTTTAAAGTTGCCAGATCTTTCGTCTACAAAGTGTGTAAGGAACTAGAGATTTAAGGTGGAAACGTATCACCAATATCAAAGGATAAAAAGCATTGTAAACGCTCTGGATTCATCAGAAAATCTGAATTCATCCAACAAGTTCAACAGAGCATTGATCACAATCCCAGAATGTCCATGAGGTCAATTGCAAAAAGATCTTCATTTGTCAGAAATGTTGTCCCTGAACATATCAGATATGTCATATATGATGATGTAAGATGAATTTGTTAGAAAAAAGCGAAAGAAAATCACTAGATCTGATCTAAAAGTCTCTTAAAGAAGCTGAAAATTCCAGCAGAAGAATATTTGATTCAGTTTTTCTCAAGAGCAAAAGGTTAACAAAAAAATGACAGATGTTTATGTGTAGGCCCTTCTGAAGTTTCAAGTGTTATGCATACAGAATTTCCTGCAATTATAATTGTGTAGGGGCTGTCAGCATTGAAGGACATGCGATGACTCCTTTCTTCTTTCCCCTGGATGTCTAAACGTATATGAAATAGCAAATACTACGTCTTTGTGGAAGACTTACTTCCATTTTGGGATCATCACCCAGATTGTATATGTAAGGAACATTTAGAGCAATATTTTAGAATGATATTTACTTGCGATATCCGAGTGAATAACATGTATTTAACACCACACTCAAATACACGAATTCGTTTTCAATATAACTTCTCACGAAGAATACGTATATTCGTTCATGATACATTCAAGAATATGAAAACATGACATTTCTACAACTTAAAATCTAACGCGATCTTAAATCCATCTATATTCTATTTATTTTCTCTCTTTCTTATTGAAAAACGAATTACTAATATTTTCAATAAATTTATTAACTTTGATAAACACACAAAAATCATCGATAACTGGATAATAATTTCTACAAGCAGAGTGTAAATATTATTAAATATACGTCGTAATTCTTTATCGAGTTATGATATACCATTTACGGTTACCTGCGTTTATGTCATTTGGAATGTGGAAGAAAATGCATTTATCATTGTACCGAGATTATTTCCCTTGTTGCTGGTAAAACAAATCAACATATTCTTCTTTGAAGCTATTAAATGATCCATGTTTATTGTTTATTTGGTGACAGTAATAATTTATCTCCGTTTTTTTTGTTGATGTTAATGTTATTTCTTCGCACAATATTTGTTTGTATTCTATATTAAATCAATATTAATATTAATATACACATACACAGAAACACAGACATAGAGACACACATACAGATACACATATACGAACACATAGACACAGACACACATACGTACGCACAGACACACACATATAAATACACGTAAAGATGTGTATGTGTGTGTATGCGTGAAGGTGCATTTGATTGTGCTGGCGCCTAGCCTAGTGGTTATTAGATTGTACTCAGGATTGCTAGATCGAGCGTTCGATTACCAGATCATGCGGCGCGGTCTTTTATTGAGCAAAACACTTCATTTCACGTTGCTCCAGTCCACTCATCAGGATTATATAAAAAGACAATACAAGAAATGACATAACTGAATATATGTAGAATTAAAAACAAACTAGAAAATAATCATACGAAAATATACTAAATACACAAACGAAAGGAAAACACAGACGGTCATCAACTTCTCTTCAGTTATCGTTCAGGGTGTTTAAGCGAAATTTCGGCCATTATCGATAATATGGCTTCCACTCTGGAGGCATCGGCAAGAAACTTACCGGGAATGTGACTAAAAAAAAAAGAAGACAAACACAAGAAACAGAATAAAGGCTTAGGGCCACACAAAAACAATTAAAATCATAATAACAGATATACAGGGAAAAAAAGTCTTTGGACTGCAAAACAAGACAAAAATGAATAAAGCCAAGGAGAAATGAAAAACTGTCCTACAGAACAATAAACAAGGAGCCCATAAAATCGTGTAAATATATACATATGTATATATATATATATATATATATATATATATATATATATATATATATATATATATATATATATATATATATATATATATATATATATATATATATATATATATATATATATATATATATGTATATATAAATTAATATACTATTATTTCCGTGTCGACTGCTAAATATAAAATCAAAATACTAAAGAACTAAATAACATAACCAGTGAATGACAATTAAGGTATTATATATGTAATGCTTACATAAATCACATATGATATTCACCCTCTGTCGTCTCCAAACATCTCTTTCGTGACCGAGGCTTTCATAAATGTTATAATTAACGCAAATAAAAACAGCCGTCTGGATATAGTTACAGGTACTTCGTCTTGAAATGAAAAACAATATCAACAAATTGTAACATGAACTAGATATGAGACCTTCCGTGACCCGACTTTTCATCCGATGTCACATTGTCCAGCCTCACTTCGTCCACGTCTTTTCCTCCGACGTCTTTTGTCCGATCACTTCGTTGTCCAACGACTTTTTGCTCAATTTTAAATCAAATCTCAGGAAAACAAGGTGAACATCAACATCAAATGTCATTGAAAATTTTATTGATAGAATTCAAGTAAAATAGTGTAGAGAATGTATTTTAAAAAAGTAATACGATATAACTAATGATTTATTATGAGCACTTAAAATTGATTCAAACTATATGACACACTCTTCAAAAAATTATTTTTTCTTGTTCATACATAATCAGTGACCAATGTTTTGAGGCGTTCAGTTATTCTTCGATATCGTGTAAACGAATTCGACGGATGTCCTTGGAGAATTTGAGTCGTTTTACCTTCAACGAACTCGTCCTCTTCCTTCCGAGTTTTGATTAATTTCCAAGTATTCAAATGTACTCCAACCTCCGAATGCTTTATCGCACTATGATACCCTTCCACGGCATTCTTTCTTCTGGGAAGATCTTGAAGAATACGCTGATTAACATTCCATATAGCTATCGGGAATGCAGGTGTTGCTCTCATTCCTCTACCACCACGTCCACTCACAATGGTGACATTAATAATTTATTTGGTGACAGTAATAATTTATCGACATTTTTTGATGTTAATGCTATTTCCCCGCCCAAAAGTTTTTTGTATTCTATATAAAATTATTATTAATATTAATAAATATATACGCACAAACACAGTCAAGTCGGTGTAAGCGATGAATTCAGCAGGTATTACTTCATCGTCTATTAATTCTTCATAGGCTTTTCGACATCTTCAACGGATAGGAAGTCTAATGCTGAAAAATATCGAATTTTAATACAGAATTGAGAGTCTTTATCGTATTTTTCTTTGAGACCTTAGGCTGTAATTTTTCGAAATAGTGATTGGCTCAAATGAAAAAAGAAAAGATGCAACGATAGATGAATTAGGAAATGAGGTATTAAATGCCTTATAAACTGAAAGTTCGAAATCTGCCATGAGATCAAGCGGATATGCATTAGGTTGCATAATTTTCCATTGCTCAAAAAACTAATTCGTATGTCTGCTTCGGTTTATTCGGCAGTAATGCAAAAACCTGTGGAAAACTGCTACCTTTAACTTGTAAATGAATGCCAAACAGCTGAAACCACTGTTCTGACACAAATTTGAACGTTCCATCACATGGCCGTTGAATATATGATGATGTATCCTGAAGAGCACTTTCTGATGCAAATTCTAGTATGCGCTGTTGGTCATCGATGCCCGAATAGCATCTCAGAAACTATTCACCATTATCAAGTTTACAATATTTATTCCTCTGGAAATTCAAAAGCAGTCCTAGATTAGCGGGAAATCCAGAACTCTTTTTCGGTACATTTGAATAGGTCTGAGTTTGTGCTTTGCTGTTTGTCTCCACCACCACAACTTGACAGGCTGTGTTGGCTTGTTTACGTCCTCCTTATGTAGCGATTCCTACACATAAAGCACCTCAAATTCATACCCAAGTATAATTAGTGTCCAATGTCCATTGACTAGATCCATCTACTACATATGAGCTCATCTCAGAATGTTTATTTGACCAAATGACATACGTATACTGTTATGTAGACGTTTTCTGCATACCGAGGTGAACCTCGGTATGATTTCAATACACGATGGGCAACTAGACCGAAAGCCTGACATCACGTTCGAGTTAGACAAGGGACCAATACAAATCTCATACTTTGCAATGCAAACCTCTGATTTGCAATACAACAAAAACATAAAAGAGATTATAATGTCATGACTGTGTTAATAAAATGTATTCATGCTAGCATGGATTTGTCATGATTTCACTCTTTACAGAGATCACAGACTTCTATTCCAAATGATGTTTCATTTACAAATCAATATTTAAATAAATCATGATATTGTTCTTGTTCAGACATTTATCAAATTCCACTGTGAATACATTTCATTTCATGGATATTCAAATTTATAAATATGTAATACCTATTTACATATGTGTTATTTCTCCTAAAAAATCATATAACTACCATCCAAGAACTAAAAATCACATTTATCTATCTATCTATCTATCTATCTATCTATCTATCTATCTATCTATCTATCTATCTATCTATCTATCTATCTGTCTATCTATCTATCTATCTATCTATCTATATATATATATATATATATATATATATATATATATATATATATATATATATATATATATATATATATATATATATATATATATATATATATATATATATATATATATATATATATATATATATATATATCTTTATATATGCATATATATATATATATATATATATATATATATATATCTGGTGAAGCAACATGTTGCTGATCCCTTAATACATATATTATTCGTCAGCAAGGAAGTTGCTGGTAGTGATCTCGAAGTTTGAACCAGGTTTAGCAGGACGAACATTCGAAGTCACTGTCAGCTATATGCTTGTATAAGAATAATACATTTTTCTCTACTAAATTGTAGGGTAACCCTTGAGATTTGCATATGCTTTTATTATAAACAAACATTAATATATATACATATATACACACACACACATATATATGTATATATATATATATATATATATAAACACACGCACATATATATATATATATATATATATATATATATATATATATATATATATATATATATATATATATATATATATATATATATATTTATATATATACATATATGTGTGTGTGCGCGCGTGGCTGAGTGCATGAGTATATCAAAATACAAATAGCCGTTTGTTACAATATTATTTAGAGTAACTCGTCAGTGCATTTATACAATATCCGATTAAAATATCAATTCGGAATTAGTAAAATTTCAATAAATACTTGCAATCGCCGACCCAAATATTTAATTTCACGGCTGATGCGAGACGCTATAATGACAACGACAAGCAGCAATATTTAAAATACATTAGTTTACTGGATGTATTTCGCACGATAACTATTAAGCAGACACGTAGAGAGAATAAGGCATAAAATAAGGCCAGAAGTTCAATGCATAGAGAAAGTATTTGATTCTTCAGTAAGCCATGCACTCTCTTATCTTTATGTAATGCTGCATATTCATAAATTGTGCAAAATTCTGACAAATAATAACGACAGAACATATATATATATATATATATATATATATATATATATATATATATATATATATATATATATATATATTCTGTCGCGCTGCTTCGTTTTTGTTCAAATAGTTGTCGGTATATAGTTATTTCTTTCGAGATCTTTATATAGTGTAGTTTCTATATACATCTTTTTCGAAGGCAATATAAAGGCATTGCGCGTTTGTACCTATCAAACATTGACTCTTAGTTGATGTATATAATTAAAATATCCTGCTGAATGTTTTCTGCTACAACACATTACAAAGGTATGAATAACTAAACATGGCAACTTCTTTAGAAATTCAGAATCAACTGACTTAAGAATGCAACAGTACTTCTTATTTAGTGTGTCACAGAATAATAAGATATAGATTTGCACTCAGTTGTCCCAACCGACTATATGCATCATTAACGTTATCTTCAAATAGAATGGCTAAATAGATATACTTTTATCAGCTAGACAGTCTGTTTCAAGTTGGATAGACCTTAAAGCATTAATTAGTTTTCCTTAACTGATAATGTATTATCTTATGTCAAAAGAAATATAAGCAGCATTTTATGGATCAGGAGAATTCTTCACAAAAGTAATTGAGAAAAATTATTTGCAATACAGATGATGTATTGTGTTCCCCACAGGCACACGAGCGCATACACATTATTATGTGCATGCATGTATATATATGTGCGTGTGTGTGTGTGTGTGTGTGCGTGTGTGTGTGCGTGTGTGTTTGTGTGTGCGTGTCTGTGTGTTTTTGTATTGTATATGGATATAGGATATGGAGTAATGCGTGTATATTTTACTACACAGACACACACACATAGGCATATATATACATATATATATATATATATATATATATATATATATATATATATATATATATATATATATATATATATATATATATGTAAAGTTGTAAGATACCATATATATATATGGTATCTTACAACTTTACTTTGTTATATATATATATATATATATATATATATATATATATATATATATATATATATACATATATATATATATATACATATTTATATATACATATATATATACATATGGGTGAAATGTGTGTGCCACTTTGTGTGTGTGCGTGCGATCTAAACTACACATACGCACCACACAATATATTCTATATTACTCTACACCCTATATACATATACAAACAGACAGATACACACACATACACACATGCACATTTAAATATGCATTTGTGTGTATAAGAGATTGGCTGAGAAAATATAAATAATACATATGAAAACATATGAAATATATCAAAGGAAATTGATAAGCATGGAGACACAGCTGTAAACAGAGAAAAATGTTAGGCAAACGCACGATGTCCTAAAATTAAAGATGGACAAAGATATTGTAAGAAAGCACTGAAATCACTGCCAATCAAAAGAAAATGAGTAAGTTACTGGATGGTTGAAACCAAAACAACAGCAACAACAACAAGAGCAACAATAATGATAATAATAATTGGTGAGGTACAAAGGAATGCGAAAGCAATGTATTTTTAACGATAAATTGTTATTCGAACAGAATTAGTAGAAAGAGAGAAGGATGAACTGTCGCGCTAAAATGAGAACGAATAATGTATATGGGGATTAGGAAAGGAGAGACGTGAATCTACAGTTTGATGCGGTAAATTGCTATCGCTGTTTCTGTGAATTGGGACGTATAAAATAATTTATTCCGATAAGGAACAATTTTAACGAATAACTTTATTTCGTGTAGGACTAGAGGCATGTCAGATAATAAACCACTACAGGGGCGTATTTTAGTTATCTTACATTAAGAAGTAGACATGGTTACATCTTGTCAAATATAGGTATTATAAAATATGCATATAAAGCAAGCACATATTTATACAGTAGTGTATATATATATATGTATATATATATATATATATATATATATATATATATATATAATAAATACATATCTGTAACTGTGTGCAAATGGGTACACGTGTATTTTTTATGTGAAGTTAATAATAATATTGTTTCATGTAAGTTTTCAGACAACGATGTGTATGGGATTTACCAGTGAGAGTGCATGCCTGCATGGTTGGAGTGTCAAACACATTTTATATATCGTTTTGTCGGGTGGTTTCTTACTATATATTCACCTATTTTCTCTATTATTTCGTAGCCTACAAATAAAGTAGCAGATATATTTGAGACGGATCATCTTCATGAAAAGTTCAAGATAACTGATCACATTGTTTAGCATGTTTCGATTCTTCAAGTCCAGTTCGGATGAAATGCAAATTTGAAGCCACCGATATGTTGACGTTGTGATGGTTAGGCCTCTTTGTAACTCAGAATGCAGACGAAGAGAAGGAGATAGAGATGCACGTAGAAGAAAGATGATAAGACTAGTATATAGGGTCATGATATGAGTAAAGAAGTATTGGTGCATGTTGGTCGAAAGGAAATGTTCATTTCAGGAAATATGTTAATAATATAATAGGGTAACTGACGAGTAAAAAGAGAGGATTACAAAACATTTAGCCGAACAATTTTGATTTTGTAGAGATTTACCTACCAAGAACCAGAAATATTTCATATATGCTACAGAGAAGGTTAGGTTATCTCTTGACCATGTCAAATACGTGAATGCGGTAAACGGAGGGATACCTGTATAAATGTGCAATGAATGCTTGAGAAAACTGAAATATTTCAGACGAAATACAAAGAACCTTGTTTTTGTTCCATGGTATTATTTTAACTGTTCCCTGTTGGGCCTGTAGTGGGAATTATGTTAAACAAGGCTGATATAAAAATCGGTGTTTCTAGGCCCTGTAGATCTGTTGTAAACAAAAATTTCACGGACGAAACTAGGTGCGTCGCAAAAACCGAGCGGTACTAATTTGGAGCTCGTCAACACAGTGTTCGAGCATTTTATATGCTCATTTTTAATGCTTAATTCTCAGAAATCATCAACTTACTTTGCTTCCGTCTCCAAATGAATAGATGTCGTTATCCAAGTTATGAAGAAACCAGCTATTAGTACAGAAGCATGTGTCAACTCCTGATACGTTAGTGAAATTCACTTCGAATACAGCACAGTCACCTCTACTGTTTACACTATACACTGAAATAATTTCTTATCTATTATTCCTAAGAGCGATTGTTCTGTATAATACAAAACGTATGTCATAGAATCATTCTTCTGAAGAATGTACAATATATATGCTTGCAACTATCCGAGAATAAATTGCAAATAATATTCCACTATAGATTTAGCAATAAACTGGAGTTTATATATATTCATTGGAAACAGAAAACCAATAACATAAATCCTCTACATAACGGTAACAATATCAGGAATATACCCATAAAATATATTACAAGAAATCGATTTACTCGAAAAACTAAAGAACTGCATGCATAAGGACAATAGCACAGACCAAGGAACCTTGTATGCTGACATCAAAAGTTATCTGTAGGTCTTACACAATAAAGCCAGATAGAGAAAGAAAATGAATATAAAGAAAATAATACAAATATCATACGGCAAAAGCATATCATGATTACATGAAATCGTTCGGTAAAGTAACATAGACATATACCCTATTGTTATATCACATCAATACTTCAAATCGTGGTCAATGCAGAGTAAAACTAGTATGCTTGTTATCATTAAACGATTGTGCATACGCTTTAACGCATACAGTTACATTTCACAGACCAAATAGTCATTTCATAAAAATTGTAGGTCTGCTAAATTGACAGGGAATATAGAGACGGAAAATATAGTAATAATTATCATGCAAACACAAAGATTCTGGTGTAGGTAGAAGGACGAAGTATAAACACGACTTCTGATTGTAGCAGCTCTTTACAGGTGTATACAGCAAGATGTTCCCATATTATGTAATCAAAATATATAATCACTGCCCTAACTCTTCGAAACGCCAGTTTTATAATGGTGGCAGCTGATGAAGGACATGTTCTCTATGTGGCCTGTGTGTTTTCTGTACCTTGTTTATCATTTTGTCCATGTTTTTTTGCAACGTCATGTACCCAGATATGCATCTATATATACATGTAGATGAAGGTATGTACATACGTGTACATATATATGCATATATTCATATATTATATATATATATATATATGTATGTGTGTGTGTGTGTGTGTGTGCGTGTGTGTGTGTATGTATATGTGAGTGCGCGTGTGTGTGTATCTATGTATATATGCACATAACGAAATACCAACGTACATATTGTTATTTAATAAACGTGTATGATTTTACGCGTGCATTTTTACAGACTAATTCGAGTGTTTGCTTTCCTTGTCTTTTTGCCGTTTACATTTGCGAGAATTAACTTATCGAATGTTAAAGACACATTTTGCTATTTTTCTTCCTCATTCCTTCTTATTTTCTCACTAAATTGCACGACAGTTACTTTTCATATATTCGTATTATATTATTCAATAAAACTGCTGCATATGGAAGTGTCATTTTCTGTGTAAGTTGCTTTTACAGTGTTCTATTAGCATACAGTTTCTTAATAGAATGATGGACTCTAAGCAATAAAATGATTATATTGATATAACGATATATATAAAGTGTTAATTAAGTAAATATGATTATTGTGAAAAAGTGAAACAATGATATGGAAGCATAGTAAGCAAAATAGAAATTGTTTAAAAACAATATATATCTCCATATTTGAAAGCTGTCAATGAATATCATGGTAGCAATAGACTTATTACTTTAAAATAATGTAGGATCCCCAACCGCGTTACTACGAAAAGATTGTTCGATAACAGACTCTGAGACTCCGTTATGGTGCTTTGCTCACCGAGTGAGTTAAATAAAAGAATCTACAGTCTATTTCTCACTCCCTCATCCTATATTTCCCTCTTTCTCTATCTATCTATTTATTTATCTATCTATGTATCTCCGTATATATAATTATACACACAAGCACACACACAAACACATATATGTTTGAGTATGTATGAATATATTTATACGTATGAGTATATATAAGTTATGTATGTGTGTATGCATATATATATATATGTGTGTGTACATACTTATATATTCATAGTTATATACATTTATATACACACACAAATATGTATGTTTGTGTCTGCCTGTCCGTCTGTGGTGTGTGTATAGTTTCACAGACCAAATAGTCATTTCATAAAAATTGTAGGTCTGCTAAATTGACAGGGAATATAGAGACGGAAAATATAGTAATAATTATCATGCAAACACAAAGATTCTGGTGTAGGTAGAAGGACGAAGTATAAACACGACTTCTGATTGTAGCAGCTCTTTACAGGTGTATACAGCAAGATGTTCCCATATTATGTAATCAAAATATATAATCACTGCCCTAACTCTTCGTGTGTATCTATGTATATATGCACATAACGAAATACCAACGTACATATTGTTATTTAATAAACGTGTATGATTTTACGCGTGCATTTTTACAGACTAATTCGAGTGTTTGCTTTCCTTGTCTTTTTGCCGTTTACATTTGTCTTGTTAGGGAAAGATATACAAAAAAATGTGCTCTATCCAGTGGGAGACGCATATAATTTGACAAATACAGTATACAGTTAGGAGCTAGTGATAGTTTCTTGCTGCGGAAACACGTATCTATGCAGGCTTTCATAACTCATCTTCTGACTCCTTGCAATATTTGGGCCCTGAGCAAACAGTCGAGAATCAGAACGCCGAGAAAAGAGAAGAAATGGAAAGAAAATTAGAATTACATCTGCTTTACATCTCCTGTAACAGACAAATTAAAGTACTTGTTACAGAATAATTCAATGCATACAGGTCCAATGTTTGCGAGCCAACTGCTCAATCGGAAGACGGTGGCGCCCTCCAGTTCAGCCAAGATAAATTTACAAATACAGATACAGTTTATGCCAAAGTGATTTCAAAGGTCGTTATACAAACCAGCACTCTTCTCTCTGAGAAATCGACAAAAGTAAAACCTACTAAGTTGGTTCTTTCAGACCAACTCCATCGCACTTACAATCAAAGTTGGGAGGTGGAGTTAGGGAAGAAACTGTAGACAAGGTGGTCATGCAGGTTGTAGGCTCGTTTGAAGGAGGGAAGGTGTAAACTAGGGAAGATGTGCGAGGTGGAGGGAACGAATTGAACTCGCCGGGAGGCTCGGATAACGGTGCGTTGTAAGGGCAGGGTGGTGGGGTGGTAGGTGAGGCGAAGTGGGTGACCGGTAACGGCGGGGCAGGTACTGGGAGAGAGAACAGAGGCACGATCAACGGAAATGCTCTGGCAAGGGCTGTGTGGATAGTGGCGAGGGGATATCAACGAAGGATGAAGTGGCGAGCCATGAGTTGAGTCTGTGACTCAAAGTCATGGTTTTCACTGCAGAGCCTGCACAGACGGAAGATTTGGAAGTGGGGGATGGAGAGCTTGGTGTGGATAAGGTGGAAGGCGGAGAAGTTAAGTTATGCGTGTGAGTCGGTGTGTTTGTAGTGGATGGATGTAGTAAGAGCGGAGTAGTGTCTGGTTACCGAAATGTCGAGAAATGTGGGGAAAATGTTGGGAATAGTGCAGGAGAATTCGAGGGCAGGAAGGAAGTATTGGACAAAAGAGACGAAGGTGTCTAGTTTGGGAGAATGAGATCTAACCGATACAGTCAGCAATATAATGACCGTTTAGTACGGGAGTGGGCCCAGTAAACCGTGAGAATATTTGTGCCTCAACGTATCCAACGAATAGGTTCACATATTTGGGAACATTCTCGTTCTCATCGCCACTCTCCGGGACTGTTGGTAAAAATACCCCGCGAACGAGAAGTCGTTGAGGGAGAGAACATGTTCGGCCAGGTGAAGAAATGTGGAGGTGTCAGGTTGGAAGTTGGGTCGGAGGTTTAGAAAGTGTTTGAATGCCAGAAGTCCTTCGTTGTGTGGAATCACTGTATGTAGACTCGTAATATCAAGAGTGAGCAGAAATTTAGTGGGGCAGGAGGGAAGGGGAAAGAGTTGAAGAGACAGAGAGTATGGTTAATGTCGTAAATGTATATATATATATATATATATATATATATATATATATATACACACACACATATATATATATATATATATATATATATATATATATATATATATATATATATATATATATATATATATATATATATATATATATATATATATATATATATATATATATATATGATCTTCAGTGACGTTTGACTGTTTCGCCCAAAATAAAATATCACTATTCCGTAATATAGAAGCAAGTAGATCTTTTTTCCTACAGTTAGTACTGAATTGACTTATCAGTCTCAGTCCTCTATTCCTTTTCTCATTCCGCTGATGGAGGACAGATATCCGAAAAGTTACAATTCTTTCTCTTCGTACGATTTGCTAAAATACTATTTCTGCAGCCATTGTTTTCCCATGTTTTCTTGCTTTCATTATTGTTTGTATTGTTCCTTGATTATTATACATATGTGTATTACTAACGATAAAGTTAAATATATTTATTTTAGATGCTGTTTTGTTTCGAGTCACTTAGGTATAACTTGAAAAGAGATTGTTCAGTGAGGAACAGAGACAGTGCAATACTCTTCGGAGGTTAATTATATATATATATAAAGCTACAGTTGCCTATTACTCATAAACCTACGTTCGCATACTTACGCACTTACAAATACGTAGGTATCTATGTATATAAGCAAGTTTTATACAGATTACATCGATTTAGTTTCTTTAAAATACACAATGCCATGAATGCAAACGCATCCAGAAAGTGTCCAATTAATTAGTCTTCTTCATGTTTATAAGCGTTATGTGTACCACAACGTACACCTGATTCTTATCGATCGATAATGTGAAGGGACTTTACTCGCATGTGAACAATCATTTTATCTTACAGGAAATTTTCTCATGCAAACACCTGAATTAGAGAAAATGGATTATGGAATACGATTGTTAAGAAATATTAATATTTTCCATAGCGATAATTCCCAAATCCTCTTCATCCCGATTTGCTAATTTCCAACTGAAAATGTCATGGATGTAAACGTCACAATATTTCAGTTATCTTCCATTATATATCCGACAGCGCATCATTCTTCCTTCTACCGATAAATATGCCTGCATCTAATTTCAAATTTAGAAAGAAAAAAAAGGGAAATGCAGGTAAATCATTTTAACATTTATCGCAATTCGATATATATTTCCGTATTCAATTTTATAATGGCCTTAGTATAAGTGGGGCCTCTATAAATTACTATAATCCTTCATCCATACAAGAATGAAATTAGATTGTAGGGCCTGGAGATATTGTAAAGCCCTTGACAGTTCATTCATTAACGGCTGTATTTCTGCCGTGTTGTTTCTAAGCTAGAATTCAAAAAGAAAAATTAAAAACAATTTAAACGTCACGAATCTTGTTTAAATATAATACATAGCTGAAAAAAAAAATCCTGACAGAGAGCTTTCTAATACTTTGTCAGCAACAAGGAAATATGCGTAACGCTCCAAATAAATAAGTGCATTATATGATATGAACAAGTTAATGAAACATTATCAGTATCATGTCAAACTACAAATATCAGTTCATCTAAAAGGATGTCCATAGTCAAACTTAAACATATTAAGATATGTTGGTTTCGTGCGAAGAACAAGAAAAAATTTAGCTACGTAACATAGTCCAAAATGTTGGTCAAGGAAAGTAAATATCTTTATGAGATATTGTGATTTAGCTGAAGAGAGCACGTTCGGTTCATATGACACCATTTTCAATTTTTAATATTTCACGAGTCATCTATGTTACATGGGAAGTGATACATATGGGTCCCCCATTCGCTAATTAAATCCACTCCTAGAAAGATAATATTTCCATTATTTTACATTAGAGATAGTGAAACTAGAATGGTATTTTATGTTAGTTGTGGCATATCGATTATCTTGCTACTGTACAACAAAACAACACCGTATACTCGATATTTGTAATTTGAGTGGTGTCTGTGACGTAATACCCAAACATCAGGCTTATTTTGGAATAAATTATTAAATAGTAACTACGCATGTTTCTAAGTGAATTTGAAATTTATTTCCTGGTTTCATTGTTGTAATCCTGGATGCAGAATAAAGGAACATATTCAAATATTTACTACGAGAAATAATTCACGAAATTATTCAGTCAGCGTTTTAACATAAGCCAAACACATTCCAGGCTTTATCGCAACAAACACACATTAATACCAACGTTAATACTAGTGATTGTTTATTTTCGTTTATCTTATTTTTACTTTGTATTATTCAAGTTTTGCTGTCCTTCTGGAGGAACTAGATACAAGAACTAACAACCATTTTACTCATTCCTACTGGCAGTAAATTGATAATGCAGTTTCTATTGTTTTTATATTGTTTCTGAGAGGAAATTGCTTCGAATTTCAGTAGAGAGATAATGAATTATTTCTTGTTTTGTTTTGTATGACTTTGAAAAGATACCAATAAAGAAAGCATGTTATGCGAATACGGGGTCCAGCGTAGGTCATATATCAGCATGTGTATATCAGGATTTACTTTTCGTAATGAGATAAAAAAAAAAAACAAGGCTGTGTATATTTTTATTACCATCAAGCCGCTTCGGTGTACAGAATACTCTGTATAACATCACGGTTCCTGAAGCATCACAGTCTCCTCATCTCTTAAGGGTTACAGTTGGATATGCTGTAGACTGAGCGATATAAGGTACTGTATGTATATTCTACTGATGATTAGAGAGTATTGTTCGACATAATATGTTTAACCTTGCGTCAACAGAAATTACGAGGCGTGAAAAAGAAAGCGAGAATGTGAAACAAACGATGACTAGACTGAATAGAGAAAAGAGATCATATGATGGTGAAGGGAGCACATGTGGAGTAAATGAAATGAAACTGTCATTTTTGCTCCTAGATATTATTGTGAGTTTTCATTGTCAACGATACAAAAGAACGGAAACAAAGTGGTAAAAATATAACATGTGCAATGATACACATCGTTAACATGTTAGAGAGTGAGGTAGTAAGATAATGAAAATAGAGTTAAATTGAAGAAACTGAAGTGAAAATAGTAATGAAAATGCTTAGTATGATAATTGGACAATAACTAAATGAGTTTCGAATATCAAGTACGGAAAAACAAAAATAAAATTGCAACTATGTCACGACAGTAGTTGATTAAGTTATTGGAGTGTACAAGTCCTAGCGTTCTTCGTTCACACCGGTCCATTTCGATGCGCATTTTAAATCTTTAATGCAGCGTAATATATAGTAGCTTTTTGGATGAAGTGTTCGTTTTCAAGAAAGTTTACGTCATCAGGAATTTTTGCACAAACATAATGCCACCAGTGCAGAAATTTGCAGTTCGTGTATTGCTGATTTGTGGAAGATACAATCTATA
>NC_142932.1:25977944-26020444 GCF_046866305.1 Octopus bimaculoides | reverse complement strand
GCAGTATCACTTTGATATATGTGTTGGATATTTGGTTTTGTTGCTCATCTTTATGTATGCATCCATGCACACATCGAAATAGATTCGCATTTTTCTATAGTTTGAAATTCTAAATATTAATACCCAGAGATACATACGCACATGTACAGGAGCACTGAAAAAGTTCGAATGAGCACACAATCAAATAAATACAAGTACACTCGCGCTGGCAAAAATATCTAGCCGTGAACGTATAGGTGAGGGAATATAAATGTTTAATACACATTATTACACGTGAATTTTAATCGTGTTTTTGCATGTGTATTTCAATTTATGTGTAACCTTTTTCCTTTTTAATTGTACTAGGCCTCTCTAATAGAATATGCATTATGTGGGAACATAAATTCCATATACACTTCTCTTTTCAATCTGAAAATTCATCGAAGTGATCGTGTATACATATGTGTGTGTGAATGTGTGTTGAATTTAAATTCCAAATTTGGAAGCATAGTGGTATGTTTTTTTTTAAGAAATGCAATTTATGTTAGAATTCCAGACCATACTCTCCTTATTCTATGCATAGGTATCGCACAAAATATTTTAAATGAATTCGCTACGAATATATAAGTTAAAGTACTCCCTTCCAAGTTAAATATTGGATTTATCCATTTGATTTTACACTGTTGTTTAATGACGGTAAAAGAAAGCCCGAAGCTAATTTTTATATATCAGACAAATAAAAAGCATTAGGCTGAAAAACGCTAACAATAAAACTTTTTTGTGTATAGTTAGTTACAAAACCCACCCCACCCTACTGCCTTTAAATTTCCTTCAGCACAACAAGTCAAATCAGCAGCAAAGATGCTTAGCTCAAAGCATAAATTGCAAGGGCTACTAATAGCTTAGGCAAGCTATTCTTCTGATGGTGATTTAATTGCCATATATTTATTTCCATACGAACTGCCCTAGGTATTAAAAGTCATAAAATTCTCAATTATCTCATACATACATACGTGCATACATGCATACATACATACATGTATTGGATCATTCTATAGTTCTGGGCAATTTCGACAATTATGTCTTTAAGCGCTTCATATAACAGCTGTGAGCTTGATATGACTAATATGTTTGTATCACTTGCAGTGTGGCAAAATATCATTATGTCTTATACATTTGCTAGCCCTTTTTAATTTCGAAGATTTATTACCTAAAATGACATTTACTATACGTAATGCTTCCCTCCTTTCTGACAGCTGAAAGCAATACACAACAGTATAAAACGCTTGTGAACTGTATGATAAAATGTATGGTGAATTTGCAGTAGATACACAATTTAAACGCGTTTCAACCTAGAATATACAACTCGCTATAGAAAACATTCAGATTTGGAGGATATTGTTTTGAAAGTAAACTTAGAAGCCGACACAAAAATCAAAAGTAATGACTTTTCAACAATACTGACAGTTCTAAAAATTACTATTTATGAACTTTAATAAAATTGTCTATATTTCCTGTTATGGTGTATGTGTCTTTCACAAGTTGTCAGAGAAAAATTGCTCTGATCAGAATTCCGCATCCGATAAACAATGGAACTTAGCCGTTTTTTAAGCATTTCTTGACTATAATTGCATAATAGAATGTATAGGAGCAACCAATCGTTGAATTTGCGTGAGAAGCTACTAAGGAGCTGTCAAAGTTGAATGGTCGTGCAAAAATAACTTTGCTTTCTGTTTGGTGGAATTTCGAAGGCATCATGTATTATGTCTTACTCCCACAGAATGAGACTATCAATTTGAATGTGTACGGTTGCCTGCCGGATAAATTCAATCCACAACTCACCAGATATGGCTAGAACTATCCGACCAGAATGGGGATGCATGACACAAAGACAAAGACGGACCCTATGTGTATTTAGCTACTCGAAATCATTTACATGACCACGGGGATGGTCTTTTACTACACCCACAAATCTCACCTGATATTGATTTGCCCGACTTACAAAGAATCCTTGACTGGAAATCCTTTAATTATATAGATTCAGGAAAGAATTAGTGGATAAAATTTTCTCTCCAAGAGTGGGAATTTTGAAAATGTCGAATAAATGTACTAAAATCTGAAACGAAAGCTGAGCGTAATCTGATGAATAACTGTTATTATAATGCAATTATGTTTTATTTCCATCATTCAAAAACTTCCAGAAGTTTCGGATGATGCAGTATGAGTGTTTATTTATGAATACATTCATACGTGCAAACACACCCACACTCTCTCAAACACACACACACACACAAATGTATCCCTCTCTATCTCTAACCATCTATTTTTTTCCTATTTATAACTAGCGCGGTTTATACATATTGTATGTAATTTTTATAAATATGTAACGTCTAATATAATACTGGAATAAATCGGAAAGAAAAATATTGCAATCTATAAACTGACAGACCGTGAAATGCACTTTATATAGCTTCCTGTTACATAAGTCTTTGTATGAGAGTGAAGTTAAAGTTTGCGTTCGATAAATGAAAGCGACAAGTGTTTCCTGCAAAATACTGAAAACATATATATATATATATCAAGTGATATACAATTCCACATTTTTTTCTATGACTGATTATTTGACTATCTTCAGCATGAATCATGAATGCTGTCAAACCAACGTTATACATCATTTTTATAATTCAAACTGTGCTTCTAAATTGCTCTTCTTCAGAAATTCATTCAAGTGTTTCATTATTTAACCTGTGATCATAGAAATTAAAGAATATTTCATACTGCTCATATAGATGCAGATGATGAATTCGAGATTACAGCTTCTGTGTAATTGTGAAGAAAGGAAAAGGAATTCCGAAAGTGTTGGATTACTTAAATAAATTTTTGAATGCAGTTTTTAAAAGAAAGTAGGATGTATGAATGGAATGGCTAGAAACTATGTAGCTACAGCAACGGATCAACATCAATTTTAATAACAACTCAAATCTGTGTTACAGCAATCAAATTCGTGAAAGGTAAAAAGCCGGTGAGGACAGCAAGGACTAATCGTCTACTAGATGGTGCCCAATCATGGATATAAAAGTGGACTTCTCCGAAAGACTGCAGTCTCCCCATTTCCATACAACCCTAGATGAGATGTAGCTCTACTGTCTGACAAGGCAAGGAAATAATCTTAATTGAACTCACATACTCAGGAAGCACAGTGTGATCAAGCCTACAAGTGGAAGCGCGCTAAATACGAGATTGTTCATCAAGTGTGTAGGTACAAAGGATGGAGGTCATGGATCTTCCCAGTCGGAGTTGACTGTAGAAAATCATACTCATTGGAATAAGAAGAAAATACCGAAATGTGGCTGTGAATAGGATGGTACCTCTTACTGGCTTGGATCAAAATGCAGGTCCATGGTTAAGGTCCATAGTCGAAACACTCAATGATTCTTAGATGCTATTTGATGACATTGGCTCATCCGAAGCAAAGAACTTTCCATATGGTGAATAGAAAAGAAGCACTTTCTAGATATCATCATTAACACACACACACACACACACACACACACACACACACACACACACACACACACACACACACACACACACATACACACAGATAGATAGATAGATAGATAGATAGATAGATAGATAGATAGATAGATAGATAGATAGATACTGTGGAGAATGAAAAATGTGAACATTCAAACCTTGTTTATTTCCAGTTAGTTCATTCATAATAATTTTCTGACACTTGTTTCAATCGCATTAACTGCATATTGTTGAATATTTATGTGAATAAACTAACGGAAATAAACATAAATTTTGAAAATTCAAATTCTACATTCCCGCTATTATCAATATTGTACTCTACACCCTAAGTAGTGAAGAAATAGATAGTAACATCGGATGGGAGCGAAAGGTACTAGCCTTGGCATTTTACTAAGGGAAATTTGGATACTAAACACACACACACACACACACACACACACACACACACACACACACACACACACACACACACATACATATATAGGGTGGAACATAAAGATTTTCCACATCGTGAATGAATATAAAAAGAGAACACAACCATTCAGGAAAAAGATCGATTATGCTTCTATGAAGTACATAAAAAACAGTTTATTTTGCTGAGTTTTAAAACTATATAAGACAAATGGCAGCCGTTGTTGGAAATACGCTGATGCCGTCGTTCCCGGAAGTTTTCCATGACTCCATGTCATCTCAGGTGGTAACGCATTGATTTTCTAACGAAATATTTTCTAACGAAATATTTTCTAACGAAATATTTCTTATGAAATATCTGCGACGATGTCGCAAAACTTTATCCTTCAGGTATCCCCAAAGGAAAAATTCACAAGGACTTAAATCTGGTGACCTGGCAAGCCACCCCGTATCTCCCCATCAAAGGAATCAATTGGCCAAGAAACATTTCCTTCAACACTCCAAGTGAACGTCGTGCTGTGTGAGTCGTGGCACCGCCCTGTTGAAACCACAGATTTTCCATATACAACCCATTCAGTTTAGGGTGCAAAATGTTCCCCAGCAGAGGCAACCGTTACTGTTTAATGACCTTTTTTTGAAAAAAGTACTGGCCGATGACTCCAAAATCGGCAACTGCACACCAAACAGTTACACGAGGAGGATGAAGCGGT
This sequence comes from Octopus bimaculoides, assembly GCF_046866305.1. Lineage (NCBI taxonomy): Eukaryota > Metazoa > Mollusca > Cephalopoda > Octopoda > Octopodidae > Octopus > Octopus bimaculoides. Next base: position 26,015,807 of record NC_142932.1, on the reverse strand, counting down.
CTTTCGTTGAGTTCATGAGGATTATGTTCAGCCCAGTAGCGAAAATTCTGCAAGCAACATTTCGGTAGAACTTTCAGTACACTATGTTATGGAAAAATGTAAACATCGTTTAATAATGAAATAATATCATCTAGACAGACAGAGATTTAGTTTTCATTTAATGCTTGAATTCCCTTAGTTGCAATTTACCAAGTTAAGCATTCTTATAAAGCATGCACTGGCGCACTCAAAAAGGTCAGAGGTATTAAAAGAAATCTGTTGTGTTTTTCGCTTGAATATATTTGAGTGGAAGATAATAATGATCTATTTCATGAAGAACGTTTTTACAAATGGACGATATCATTATAAAAATCTGTGTGTGTGTGTGCATGTGAGCGCGTGTGAGCGTGTGTGCGTAATGCTTTTCATTTGCTTCTATGATTTTATTCGTTTATTATGTTTAGAAAGGTGTACACATGCGTGAGACCACAGAGGTGTTTGAAAATATGTAATGCGCACACATATAAAGAAACAAATACATCGTAATAATAATGCTGCTTTTGAATTTGAAATCATCATTAATTATCTTCAACATTTTGAGAAAAATATCACCTCATGCAATATAATTCAGATATAATATAATTTATAATATACACAACATTAAATATTTCCAGCTAAGTCGTTTAATCACGGGATTTGATTTCAGAATTCTTCATCTTTTGATCATTATTTGTTTTTCTATAACACCAACCTCTTCATTACTTTAATAAATTAATTAACTAATTAAGATCTATAAAACGAAACCAGTTTTGATAAAAAACTAAAAAAAAAATAAGTAAATTTTACTCAGAATGAACGTTTCAAATTTACAAATGTTCTTTGAAAATGTACAATAAATTTATTTTGTAATAATTGTTTACACCAAAATCTATGTAGTTCCTTTTGTTGAGTGGCTGTCTGTAGCTTTCCTGTTGTTTTGAAATGATACGATTTAAAGCGAAATACTCCATCTGTGTTTCACGCAATTAATTAATAACAACTATCAATTTGTATTGCTTTCTCCTATTCAGATAAACAAGCCTAATCTATGTGCTACTAAATCGACTCCAGTGTATTCCTCTTACATATTTTATCACTACTGGAAATATTTGGTACCTAAACAGATTAATGTGGTAAATGAAAATATATCAGCCCTTTGGCCTGGTGACGTGGTATTCCATCACCCTCATAGCAATAATTTATAACAAAGCATGTCAAATACCATAAAGTAGAGATTCCATCAGGGTCTCTATATGCATACAATGCTGTTTGATTTCACGGGTATATCCAGCATGACAAGATTATTTATTTATCGCGTTTCGGAGGTGTTTCTCATTGCATTATATACATATAACGTATACGTATGCAGATATAAATATATATGCATGTGTGTGTGTGTTTGAGTGGGTCTGTGTTTATGTATGTATATATATATATACTTAAATATATATATATATATTAAATACACTCACTTACATATACGTAGATAGATAGATAGATAGATAGATAGATAGATAGATAGATAGATAGATAGATAGATAGATAGATAAATAGATAGATACATTTCTTTTATTAGCCACACAGGGCTCAACGAAGATGGGACAAATACAATGTAGAGCTTTTCTTTTTGGGAGGGGGAAGGAAAAAAAAAGAGTGGTGTCGATCAAAAGGGATTGTAGGAAGGGAAAAAGGGGGAGTTCGATCAAAAGGGATCGAAAAAAAAAGAAAAAAAAAAGGCCGATCAATAGGGATCGTGTATCACACAGTAATGTTCTCGTGTAAAAAGAGGGGAGGACAGTTTAGGTTTAGCCGTGGAAAGAAAAGCCTACGGAAAAGACCACGGTAACCTTGGTCAATATTCTCATTGAAGAAACTATAACAGTAAGTGACTCTCTTTTGCCTTTTTGTTTTATTTTTTTTTTCTTGGATTTTTTTTCCTAGTTCATAGGGTTATGCTCAAGATGGCTCCGTCGTTCACACGTGCCATCCTTGCTACATTCACCCATCTTTTTTTGAAGCATTCACTAGACAAGACTTCCCTTTCTACTCTCACCTTCCTCTTCAGGTGATACTTGAAGAAGTTGATGAGCGATTGCCCAGAGAGGAAATTCTTTGTCTCTAGACCTTTCAGACGCGTCCACCATACACATTCTTTCGCCATAGCCACAAGTACGATGAAAATAGCTCTTCCTTCCCGTTTAAAGGAAGGAGGCGCGACAATATTCACGATAGACTCGGCTGATATACCGACTCGTCCCACAGCAGTTGTTCGACGTAAACCCACAGCTCGGAAATGGTGGGACACTGTACGAGTGCGTACAGAACAGTTTCGTCGCTCTGCCGGCATCTCGGACAGGTCGGCACCGTGTTTCTCGAGTCATGCCTGTAGAGTTTATCCCGAACGGGTAGTGCTTCTCGATAGCACTGCCAGGCCAGGAATCTCTGGAAGTTGTCCATAGGTCCCGGCCCGAAGGTCGTCTTAAACAGGCGGGTCAGGTATTCCTCGTCGACGCCCAGGTTCGCCCCGAGATCGTCAGATAGATAGATAGATAGATAGATATAATTTGTGTGTGTGTGTACGACACGTCTAACATCTTTGAATTTACAAACAACGTACAATGAACGTACCGTGTGTTTTGAACCAGCAACTAGGCGCCAAATAGTCCTAGAGTTGGTTTTCTCTGTATACATAAACGGAATATCCTATTTGATATTTAGGTGGTGACCAGAGGTTTATCCAAAACTACACGGTCCATATCTTTTCAAGAACCCGAGTGTACCAGAATCTTTATTATATATATATATATATATATATATATATATATATATATATATATATATATATATATATATATATATATATATATATATATATATATATATATATATATATATATATATATATATATATATATATATATATATGCATATATACACAAATGCACTCACACACACATGCACACACACACACACACATATATATATATATATATATATATATATATATATGTATATATATATATATATATATATATATTTATATATATACACACACATATATATGTAAGAAGCTCCTCTTTAGTATGAATGTGTAAGTTGGGCCGGGTCGAAGTATTATTTGATAAAGTCTATATTCTATACTGTTTGTCATCGTGTCAAATTGGATTTGCTAATACATCCATTGTCATGTGTCCATTAGTCTATTCCGCGTTTATATCCGATTTTCGTATGTATCGTCTTATTTTCCTTTGTTAATTTATGCTTTTTATTGTCCCATTCGATTCTTGCGTTTATATTCACATATTTGTGTAGATATATCGACGAATAAATTGACATAAGAAAGATGTATAAATAGCTTGATAGTTAATTTAGAACTTTAGTGTATATGTTATGATTCTTTATTGCTTTTGACATAAGCTTTACATACAGTTTCCAATATCATTTCGTTTCCAGTGTAAATGATTAGTTGAATTACGAGTGTTACAAGTTCTCATACAGTAAACACAATCTATATTTGCGGCGTTGGAGGAATAAAGTGCTGTTAAACCGAAGCGAGTGTAGTAATGTGTTTTGCTGTTTCCGGTTACAACCATCGCCTTACCATATCGTTAATAACGGGGAGATAGGCAAGATTGTTTCCTATATAGAAAATACGAATTACGGTTTTGTACGGTTCTACGTGAAATAATTATTGATATGTTCATAGGATTTTTGATGAATTATTTCAGTTTAACTGTAAAATCAATGGAATTCAAAATTATTAAATTTATTTTAGACTCTTTAAACTATCGTCAAACAAATTTGAATAGCATCAGGAGTTTACATAGATATTGTGTGGACAATCATACGTACTAAATTACCTAAGTGAAAGGCCGGATTTAGTCAAATTTCGATTTATATTTACGTATGTATATATATATTTCTGTATGTATGTATGCATGGATGTAAACATGCATGTATGTATATATGTATGTATGTATATATGTATGTATGTATGTATGTTTGTATGTATGTATGTATGTATGTATGTATGCGCAAGATTTACTGCCAGCCAAGATGTTTTTCTAACCACATAATGTTGAGTTCAGTCCCGCTGTACACACCGCACAAACTGATGCATTCTCGTACACACAAATATTTTTTTATATTTGCACAAAACACGGATTTATACACATATATATTAATGATAATAATAAATTGACAACAAAATAGTGAGACTTCGATATTATGTAAATAGAGGAATGTAAATATATATATATATATATATATATATATATATATATATATATATATATATATATATATATATATATATATAGTATAGGACAATAAGTAAGTTATCATAATAGAACTTTATGTGAGGATGAAATTGCGTATACATATATACGTATATGTGTCTGTATAGTTATGCATATATATGCATATACATGCATATGTGTCTGCGTGTGTGTATGTAGAGATGTGTATATGAGCAAGTAAATATGTGAAGTCCATTTTCAGCCTGAGGTACAGGTGTTCCTCTTTTTCCTACCCACTATCTTCGGCGCTTGACATATCTATAGAGAACCTATTTCTCGTCATCAGTCACTATTTGGTCCCAAAAAAGTTTCTTTCGTGACACGTGACTGCAAAGACGAGCGCACGTGCACTCACTGCACGCGATTAGACCCGGAAAGTTTGTGCGGAATTCATTAAATCAATGTTCTAACTTTTGAAACGGCACGCAGATGTCGATGAATGGTTGAATGACCAAATCCAAGCTTCTCTGCTAGTTTCTCATCTGTAACGATGAGATTTTACTCCACAAGAGTTTGCACTACCTCGTCTTCGAGCTCTTCAGATCTTTCAGGGCGAGACTCGTCTTCTAGGCTGTAGTTTCCGGCTCAAAATTTCTGGAACCACCGTTGATATTGGATTATGTTTATTATCCGATGCCCCTTATACTGCATTAATATTCTTTGCATATTCCGTTGCATTGTTGCCTTTACTGAACTCATAAAGCAAAATATGCGCAATATGCTCCTTTGTCGCTTCCCTTATAGTTTTGAAAAAATTAACTGTTAAAATCGAAATGCACTCTTCAAAACATGCACTAAGAATAAGGACAATATAAAATTACTTTTAGTTCATGCAACTGAAAAACGCATTATTTAAGGGATGACCCAATACATCTATGTTCGAGCACCATCTGTTTTAAAACAATGAGTTATTTTTAGCATGAGATATATCGAAAAGATATCGTTATATATTATATGTACAGCGGGGAAAGATAAAACTATTAATCAATTACGAATATCATAAGTAATTAGGGAAGTATTTAACAGGCTTACAGTTTAAGTAATTTCTTCTATTACCCCTAGACTACTGGCTTCGTTTGGGTTTTTGCATCGGTTCCTGACAATGGGAAAATAATGCTGAAGCGTTAAAGTGTACGGATGATATGGTGAAAAAATCTGTTAAGATGTGAAAAAAGATAAGAAATACGCCAGAAATATCCAGTAAAATCATAACGTGTAATTGTCGTTGGTCCTCCGTTGCAAAGTGGTAAGAACGTATTAAAAGGTGCTACTTGTCTTTTATGTATTAATCATAGGAATCGTATTATGAAATCTCCTTTCAGGAAATTAATGAAGTGTTAAATAGTTATTCATGAGAGTCAATACATAAAACAGAAATGTCCAAAGTATGAAATAGCTACAAACGAGACAGGAAACTAGCTGTAATTTTATAATCACGTATATTCACACAGTCAGTCGCACACACGCACAAAGAAACATATAAAATATTTTAGTTATAAGGAAAGTCATTACCCATAAATCTCCTAGATTGTTGGGTGGTATAGAAGGCGGTATCCACAGATCAGAGTATCTGGCATGGACGGTTGCGATGGTTTGGACTTCGTTAAAGGCAAACGGGTCAGTGTAAGAGAAATAAGCTTTTCCTCCAAAATATATATGATGGCGTGAGCATGTGTGTTTGAATGTGTTTAATTTATTGTTTGTGGGTGTGTGGGTGAACTTCTGAATTGTGACCGGATATACCATGCTTGAAACAAGATCAGAAATGATGAGAGATTTGTTAAATGCAAAATACCAAATGCAAATCGTATCGTTAGAAGTTAAAGAACCCTGGTATCGAAGCAGTAAATAGGTGTCATTGGATACTATAGAGAAAAGTAAATAGATAATGAACCACTCACTTTTAATTATGCTTCAAACAGAATACAGATCTAATCACACGTGCCTCTTTATCAAACGAATCTGCAATACCTCTTGAAAGGTATAACGTTTTCACAACGGCCTAGTTAGCTCTTTAAGAAATGACGTAAAGAATCTAATTCAATCAACTTCATTAGATATGCAAAGAACTTAAATATACAAATTCCAAAAGTTTCTTTTCAAATTCTTAAACTTCAAGCCGATGTTGTTTCAGAAAAATATGTTTCTGTATTAAAGTGAATAATTGATCGGACAACAAGAAGCCTGAAAGAGAATGACTGGAAAATTAGTATTAGCAGCTGTATGCAGGGAAATTGTCTGCCATTCTGGGGCTAGCTGGCAAAAATATACTGTTAATATTTAAACCATGAAAATATGTTGATCATTATAGCAATACTTGAGAAAACCACGAAAGAATATTCGGTAAAACATGGAAACGAAAATTCGAATTGTTCAAATTCAATTTCACAAGTGAAAATTCAATTGCAGTGAAAGATAGCTGAAAGGAAATTAAAAATATTAATGGTACATGTCTCATAGTGAAAGATACTTCTAAAGTAATATAACTACATATACTCAGTAAATACGATTTGCTATACTATAAAAACATGAAATTAATTTTGAAACAGCAAAACTTTAACAATGAAATAGAAACAAGTAACAGTTTGTCAAGAAAATATACGCAACAAAATATAAGATAAATGTGTTTTCAATGAAATATAACGTCTAATAAAGATCGACACACAAAGCACCTACCATAAATTTGCACGAAGTTTTTTTTTAAAACTACTTTCATTAAAACTGAAACCGTACGAAATAATCATATCTAGTGAGCAGACGAAAATATCATTCATTCAATGTATGATAGTTATAAGAGAGCACATAAAAATAAAAGGAAATATGATCTTATAGAGAAAAGAATAGACTGGCTGTGTAATAAAAAAATACACATGTAGACTGAATAAATATTAAGCCATCTCATGTCAAAAAAAGTATTTTATGGATAATTTCTTGTCAGAGGTCAGCTATGAGTAGGTTCTCCCTTTGTCAACTTAAATAAAATGTAGTGAGACAGATAGCAAAATACGCAGAAGCACAAAGGTATAGGATAATCTATCATTTAAATAGAATATTTCACCAACGATGGTTCCTGTTCAATATAGGAAATATGAAGCCTTGGCAAACCAGCACAAGACAATTTAGCGGGTGAACCAACAGAACAAATAATTTTACAGATCAGTCAATCAATTGACATTTACAAATTTATTAAGTTGAGTTATGCGTATAAAATATTTAATAGTCTTAATACAATATGGTATTAGTACAAAAGTACTTTTTTTATCGGTTAAATTTCATTAACAATAGAATGTATTATCTACTTCAATAAATTGTTAATTTTTTTCTAAAACTGAAATACTTAAAAAAAAAAAAAACATTGTCAGTGGTAACATACCCAATGGTATACTATCATCTTAATGAATTGATGATAATGCTTAACCCATAAATAAGTCGGCTGGAAATTCAGTCATGAGTTGCCCTTACGATGCATTGGCTGATATGAAAGAAACAATTCACTAATTCTCTATCGGTAAAAACATTTGGAATGCTACTTTGAAAATGGAGACGTATAATGTTTTAAGATACGCGTTTCAAATTAAAATACTCTTTTCATATGAATTTCTTTTATGGTCCAATAATACCCACTTCAGCTCAGGCCCAAACAAACCCGCATGCATGTATTCATGTGCAAATATAAATGCAATATTTTGCACTACTGCATATATATGTGCGTTTGTGTGTGTATATATATATTTATATGTATGTGTTTGTGTATGTATATATATATATATATTCAAAATAAGCAACACGGATTTCAAAGATGATTGCAGTACGCACGTTTCATGCTACCCCCATTTATTTAAGTAATGCGAGCATTACTTAAATAAATGGGGTAGCATGAAACGTGCGTACTGCAATCATGTTTGAAATCCGTGTTGCTTCTTTTGAATTTTTGATCACCTATCCTTTTGGAATGGTTTTCGTATAATACCATACCATACGATATTCTGGTGCCTACGCATAAGTACCATATTCAATCTTGAATCTAAATCTAAACCTTCTCTCTCTCTCTCTCTCTCGCTCTCTCTCTCTCTCTCTCTCTCTCTCTATATATATATATATATATATATATATATATATATATATATATATACAAAATGGAGAGTAAAATGAATTTATTTACAGAATTGTCGATTACATAAGGGATATGATCGATTCAACGTCTACCTTAGTACATTTTACAATTAATAATTGGTTTTATGAATTCAGGAGGTATATTTCGATTTTAACCCTGAAGAGATATTTACCTTTTGAATCCATAATGAAATTATTAATTGTAAAATTAATGAAGGTAGACATTGAAACGCTCGTAGGCCTTATGTAATCGACAGATATGTAAATAAATTGATTTTGATGTATTCAACGTCTCCATTTTCTTTATACTATACTACTGAAAATATGCTCGCATATTTCGAATCAGATGAAAACATCTCTAAGAACTACTGGAACACCATAATGTATACAGTACTAATAATATATATAGTCTAATAAACACTAATACCAACACAGGGAAATAATGTCCAGTAAATTCATTGATATATGGATAAACCAGTGGACATTTAACTTAGATGTAAGACATCCATCGAAAGAGCAATCTCTTTCTTTACAAACCTAATTATAAAAGATATATGTGTATATATATATATATATATATATATATATGGCTGTGTGGCAAGTAGCTTGCTTACCAACCACATGGTTCGGGGGGATTTGGTAGACGGAAACTGAAAGAAGCCCTTAGTATATATGTATATATATATATATATATATATATATATATATATATATATGTATATATATATATATATATATATATATATATATATATATATATATGTATATATATATATATATATATATATATATATATATATATATATATATATATATATATATATATATATATATATACGTGTGTGTGTATGTGTGTGTGGGTATGTGTGTGTGTGTGTGTGTGTTTGTCCTTCCCAAAACTTCGCTTGACAACTGATGCTGGTGTGTTTACGTCCCCGTAACTTAGTGGTTCGGCAAAAAGAGACCGATATAATAAGTACTAGGCTTACAAAGAATAAGTTCTGGGGTCGGTTTGCTCGACTAAAGGCGGTGCCCCAGCATGGCCGCAGTCAAATGACTGAAACAAGTAAAAGAGTAAAAGAATATATATGTGTGTACATACGTATATGTATGTATGTATGTATGTGTGTGTGTATGTATGTATGTATGTGAGATTGGCGCTACTGGTAACATGTAACCCAGTATAATGTGTTGTGTGGTCGGGTCGTCGGCGATTGAATTAGCAATGTCATCAAGCTTACTTGGTGAGGAGGACGGTTGCTGAACAGCCTACAGGACGAAAAATATGACTTGTGAAAGGGTACAGAAGCTCATTGCACATCATGCATCACTTGAAAGAAAAGTGAAGACCTATCACTAAAATGGCTGGTCTTAGCCTTCGTATTATGGGACTCTCGAACGGGTGATGGCAATACTCGAACACTAGTTTGCAGCCATCATGCAGGTGCACAGATATATTAGCACACGCATATATATTCTTTTGTTTGTGGGCGAATATATGTATATTACTTTAAATTAAATTTCCTTTGCAAGCAATACAAATAGGTTTGACAGAAAAGGCGTCTACGTCATAACTATTATCCACAAGCTGTCATTTGTATCTTCTAAGAAGATCAGTATTCTTTGATGTACAAAACAAAAAAAAATACACCGACACTTTATTCAGGTGGTTACTTTCACATTTGTAAGATAAATATTTCGCCCTTGCATATTGTGCATAAATTTCCCCGTAATCTAATATCTCTCACACTACGTTTGACTAAATTTGGTTCATCTTGTAATGCGCAACCCTGAGCAGTTCGTCACTGTGAAGTGTATTTCTGTGGTAAAATAATATTTTAATCTACCTAAAAATCTTGTGAACATGTATCATTCCCCTAGAAGCATTAACACATGAAGTATGCCCTTCAAAATAATTTCAGTGTCTGCATCCCTGCAGTAACTGCGGTATCGAATCATGTCTTTGCTTCATGATATTTTGCTATAAACATCCATTAGCGTTGATGTAGCGTTTACATTTGTCTTCAGCTGAACGCCAAGAATCCATTCCGTTTCAAATGTTCAATCTAAAAGGTAACAAAATCCATTTAATGAAATGTGCTTTCTCACTTTCTCTGATAAAATCAACTCCATACAGCTAATTTATTTAGTTTTAACTTCATAAAACTCTTCAAAGTTTCTTAAGGTGCGAACAATGTGCAACTGAAATGATGTTCGGAATCTTAGCAACAACTCAAATGAAAATAAAATTAGAGAAATCTCTCGCGTAATGAAACTTCTATTACCTTCTATCACTACATGTATATATATATATATATATATATATATATATATATATATATATATATATATATATATATATATATATATATATACCTTCTATCACTACATGTATATATATATATATATATATATATATATATATATATATATATATATATATATATATATATATATATATATATATATATATATACATATATATATATAAGCATAGTGTGAGAGATATTAGATTACGGGGAAATTTATTTGCTGATGATAGGAAATAGATGGCAAATGTTTTTATTTTTCATTCCCTTTCGGAATTACCCCTAATAGTAGTTTGGATTTTAAGAATTCTTTCTAGTGGGTTAGATGTCCTATTATGCCCATGTCTTATGTGTTTAAATGTACACTGTATTGATATGAATAATGTGTATTCTATTCAGTAGTTGTTTTCTTCACGCTAGAACACTGGTAGCAAAAAATTCCAAATAATTTGTTTACTACCCTGAAATTTATTAATAATGATTTTTTGGCTAATATTGCAAGAAAATAGACATTTTTCCTATTTGCTGCCGATAAAAATCCGCGGTGGATTTGAAAAATTTTAACATGTAAGCACAGAGTTCCGAGCACGCATCGGAATGATCGGCCATAACCGGAAACACCCTGTTCCATCGTCATCTCCCAATGAGATATCCTTGCTCATCGTTGACAACGACGGGCGAACATTATTGTAGTGCATATTGTTCTATGATAAAAATACTCATCATTATGTTCTTCATCCGTATCATTATGCCATCACCATATCGAGAGTGCACGGAATGAAACGTCACTTTGCTACAGGACGCTGGAATTGGCTCACCAGTTCATTTTCTTCAATAACAAACATGGTCTTTCAGTTAATTATACTTCAGTTAATTATACTTCAAAACAACTATCTTTCCTTCTCTTGGCACACAGACATTTGTCTTGGATTACTCTCCCTGGGGCATCACAATACGAAAACATTTCAAAGTGACATGTTGACTGCAGTAACGGTTGGCTGCGAAATATAACTATACTACGTGACATTTTCCCATAAACATCCATTAACGTGAATGCCACATTTACGTTTCTCTTCTGCACACCGTCAAACTTCATTTCCACATCCAATTTTTCTATGTAAACCACAACAAAACCCATTTAATAAAATATACTTTCGCCCTTTCTATGATAAAATCAAATCCAAACAAGTAATTTATTCAATATGAACTTCATAAACTTCTTCAATGCTTCGTTGGTGCGAACATTGTTGGCAATCATATGAATATAGCGAATAGAAAATGTCCTCATTTTTTCCATAAAAGAACACGCACACACACATATGTGCACACACACATATGTGCACACACACATATGTGCACACACACACGCACTCACGATTGCAAGATCGTGGGTTCGATTCCCAGACCGGGCTTTGCGTTCTGTTCCTGAGCAAAAGAACTTCAATTAACGTTGCTCTGCGATCATTTCCACGTCGAGTTATATAACTTTTTATTCAGTAGTATGAACCTGCATAACACGTAATACCGAAAGATAAAGAACCAGGCAGTGGCTCTCAGTGCTTCTGATCTTAATTGATTGGAAGTGTTATCATGCACGTTGTTTTGTCTCGGAATAAAAGATGAGCTACATCAAATATTCTGCTCAATACCACAGATTTCTTTGTCATTTTTTTGCTGTTTGACCTTCACCAGTCGAGCATGTCCCTTAGTGACTGAGGATATAAGCACCTCTGATCCCGAGCAGAAGCAGTGGTGGGGGGGCATCATAGCCTTGTTTTGAGAGAAATTCTTAGGGGTTTGGAAAATTCACTTTTGGAAAAATGGCTGTTTTGTTCAACGTCCTTAAATAGCCCTTATTCAGGGACCATTTGAGTGCGATGGGCCACCTGAAATGAAGACAATCTAACTGGTACCACCTGCAAGGCCATGCGTTGTGTATCTTCATATGAAATCACCATATCGCGCACATATGATTGTGATGCATGTGCCTAGTGTAACCTTATCAGACGGGTGGTCATGATGGGTATACCGGGCTTCGTATAGTTTACCCCAGTTTCACATTGATGGCAGGCACTGCTCTTTCTCTCTCATTATTATTATTAATAATAATAATAATAATAATAATAATAATAATAATAATAATAATAATAATAATAATAATAATATGAGGAAGAAAAGGAGACCGACCTCAGATCAAGCTGCTTTGGCCATGTGCAAGATCAAATCAACCACGCGGGTAAAATGTATCCCAGTAGTTATAGGTGCATTGGGAACTGACTCTAAAGTTCTTAACAGACGGATAGAGGAAATAGGGATAAAGACCAGTTTAGTACAGCTGCAGAAAACAGTGTAATTAGGGACAGCTAGGATACTTAGGAGGGTCCTTGGCACCTAAGGCTACTCTTAGTAGACCGATGTTAGGAGACTAATCTATTGTATGTATATGAAAATAATAATAATAACAATGATGATGACGATGATGATGCTGCTGCTGCTGCTGCTGATGCTGATGATGATGATGATGATGATGGTGATGTTGATCACAGATCGTGTATCATTAACCAGTTGGAAGTGATGATTTTCTTGGGGTTAAAATGTTGTAACATGGTCCTACGTAGGACTGCCCCTTTTGCGATGGCAAACAGGCTTTCGTAATAATCACGGTATTTTTTCAACAGTAACATGACAAATTTCATAATGAGTTGATAGTTATAGTATTTACTACTTCGGAATTAATCAATAATATTATTCCAGTCAATCTGTAGCATTATTCTAGCATTATTCCTCCCTGAATTTCTATCCACTAATCTTTGCAGGACCACCAAATACAACTAACAGCACTAATGTCAGTAATGGTTTCACGTTATAAAAGTTTCTTTTAATCTTGCGCTATTTATCTTTCCTTTGATTCTGGTGAGTTTATGCCACACTGAAGTTGCAATCAACTATCTCTTTGCTTACAAGACCGAATTACACGGTTATGAGCACCCATCGAAAATTCTTATCGTTCATTTCACGCCACATTTTAACACTATACATTTACATCCAAACACACACTCACACACACAAACACACATACATACACACACACACACACACACACACACACACACACACACATATATACAAACATATATAACAAGCACATATTCAGACACGTGTAAATACACACACACACACATATATACATATGTGTGTGCGTGTGTGTATATATATATATATATATATGTATGTATGTATGTATATGTATATGTTATACATATCTAACTTCATATATAAAGAAATTCATGTGTGGGCATGAGTATATGTGTGTATATATAATACGTATATGCACATAACTATTTACTTGCATGCACACATACATATATATCGATACATAAATGTTTATGCCTATATTTATATATATATATATATATATATATATATATATATATAGATAGATAGATAGATAGATAGATAGATATATAAGTATGCATTTACGCATATAATTTTATACATACATATTCTTACATATACTTATATATACCCTAATATATAAATGTATAGATGTATATATATATCAATATATGCATATGTATAAAATATATATGTATACACATATATATATTCTTACATATATACATATGTAGTATACATCTAGATATCATATTCTTCTTATCTTTCATATTCTTTACCATTCATTTACATGGACTTATCTTTATTGCATTTTATGTTCACTTTATTTATTTTATTTTCTTCACTATTCTATATTTCTGCAGTCCTCTTACTTTTCTTTTTCTTAGGATTTTGTTTATGTATTAGTTTAAACCTTCTTCTTTCTTGCAATGTTCCTATCTGTTTTTTTTTCTTTCTCATATTTGCACGGGAGTCATGGTTAAAGAGCTTGGTCTTTAAAATTGCATACTTTACTATTTTGTATATATTATTAATATTTTCTTTTCCATGCAGTTATGTTAATTTCGATTTATTTTGTTCATCCTCTCCCATCCATCAGTTTTGCTCATATGCCATATTTGTTTTGTTTGGTTCGTTCATGTGTATTTAATCTCATAGCATGTTTCTATCCTCATTCTGGTTGCTTGTGTTTACATCCTATAGAATGTCTCCTTGGTCCATCTCTCTTTTAGCATTATCTATATTTCTCGTTTTGTAGTCATTATTGACTTTTTCACTAATGTAGTAGAAATTATCATCTATATGTTTATTATTATTATTATTATTATTATTATCATTATTATTATTATTATTATTAGTATTACTATTATTATTATTATTACTATTATTATTATTATTATTATTATTATTATTATTACTATTATTATTATTCATTATTATTATTATTATTATTATTCAGTAGTTTTATTTTTATAACGTGCTTTCACTTCACTACCGAGCGCAGCTCTGTGCGCCTTGGGTATGTGCTGTGGTTTGCTGTGGTGCTCTTATGTTTACTGTATTGAAAGTGTTTTGCGTAGAATGTGTGCAGTACCCAGTAGTGCAATTTTCTGTATGTTATATAGTCCTGCTATTTTTGTTATGTATTTGTTATGTATTTGTCTGAATATTTTTTTATTATACCTAAGGCACCTACTATGATAGGAATTGTTTCTGTTTTTAGATTCCACATTATTATTATTATTATTATTATTATTATTATTATTATCATTATTATGATTATTATTAATATTATTATTGTTTTTGTTGTTGTTGCTGCTGTTGCTGCTGTTGTGATTGTATTTGTTGTCGCTGTTTACCTTCACGTCGTTATGGTTTTTCTTGACGCATATGTTATTCTTGTTGTTGCTCTTGTTGTTGTCACTGCTGTCGTGCCTGCTGCTGTTTTTGTGGCTGCTGGTGTTGTTAATACTATCGGTGCTGATGTTGATGTTGGTGACGGCGGTACTGTTGTTGTAAGAGTTACAACCTCTTCATATAAACACTGTGCATCAATGTTTAGCAGAGACGTTCATGTTGCACCCTATGAAATACATACAAAAATCCCTGATAGGGTTGTGCTCCTGAGGATTATTGGCATTTCGGAATAGACTCTGCGGGTTTGGTATGTCACTCTGAGTTCCTCCTTGCACATTGGAAAAGATATCTACTGGTGATCATTCCTTTGTATGTGTTATGCTAAGATCCCTGATACTTCAGTACCTAATCGTTATCCCACATACTTCATCCTTACATTTTCTCTCTTCATCCATCTTGCTTTCGCATTTAAATCTTCAGCTTTACAACAAATGTTATTCCAAAATTTCTCAACTCCGTCCTTATTCATTGAATCATTTGTTTCTATTAGCTTAGTCGCCATTTCTTTATAAATATTCTGAGCGTGTGTTTCGAAAATAGAGTTTTAACTACAGATTTTACTACCTTTTTCATATATTCTAACCCCATATTTCTTGAATTGTATACGTTTCAGAACTTCATTGGTGGCAAGGAGGTTTTATTCATTTCTTATATTGAACGGTTTAAAAAATTAGTTTACCTGCTTTTCTATTTTACCTGGTTTTCGTTCTGTTCGAAAGGTCATTAACAAGAGACGAATCCCTTTCAATTATTTCTATTCGTTTTGTATTTTGACTTTATACTTTGGTTGTTTTTTGTTTCCTCATTTTAATTCCTGTTCAGTTGTTCAAAGCTGTTGAGGTAGAATGCAGATGGAGTTACTATAGTCAACTGTAGCCTTCCCTTGAATTTCCAGGCCTTGTGCTTATAGAATAAAGGATTATCGTTATTATTTGTCACTTTATATTGTTAAAGTTAATGAAGATTACGACTCTCAGTATGTTGACATAATCCATTTGATCTTTTGATAGTATTTTCAACAATTGGTATTCTTTTACGAAAATATATTCAGTTGTGTTTTACTTTTGTAGCGGCTAAACGAAAGAGATATCTTTTGTCATTTCATGCAAAGAGAAAGTCTGAAACGAATTCACATCATATATATGATACATCTATGCTTTCAAATAGTGTCTGGTGGCCCTGAGATGTATGGTATATGTTTATGTGAGAGTGCAACTAGTTCAAAAGAATATCTGCATATTACAACATACTTTTCGCATCTTTCCATTTCGTTTGATCATTAACGGTTGTTAAAGTTTGCGTTTTTTAGTACACTTCTTTGTTCGGATTTCTGGGTCTCTCTACTTAAGTCTGTATCCAAGTGGTTTTGTTTTTTTGTTTAATATTATGTCAAGTTGATCCTAATGGACCAGACCTACAATTAAGACGTTTCAACAACGACAGTCACTGCTGGTTATGTATTCTAATATATATTTTGTCAATGGTGTTCTGATAGTAGGGAGTTATTTGAATGTAAGTTTTTACTCTATCTGCTATATTATTACACCATATTCCGCCTCATTCATGGGGTTATGTGTGTGAGTATATATATATATGTGTACGTATATGTTTATGATTCAACGCGTACTTTAATCTTAATTCAAATTAATGTATACGCTCTGCGTTACTGCAGTGCAAGCACTCCCTGAGAAGCAGAGCGTTCTAGTTAAGGTATGTCAATTCCGTAATGGGATTCCATAATCTCTTCTAACTACAGTGCAATATATTGATTACGAACTCCAGTACAAGTCCGAGGAAATATATCAAGGAGTTGCTAAGTGAGTTTCTTCTTTCCTTTTTATCTTTATATATCCGGGAGGTTGATGTGGAAACTAATGATAGTGCTAATGCTGTGTTCCTCTTTATTCCTAGTGGCTTAATGATACTACCATTCAATAAATAAGAAAACGTGATTAGATATTCGTCAAGATATTTTATGAGTTTATCCCCAAATGTACCTCCTCATACTGTTTATGATATCTGTAATATCCGAAATCTAATATTCAAGAAATCCATAAATTAAATCATATAAAATAACATAGGTAACTTTTCTGATTCCAATACTTTTCAATAGATTTCCCTTATCGTAATTGCTATTATATTATAATTGTTATTAGGATATAGATTAGAAATTACTCTCACATATGTATTAAACTTGTATATTTGCACTCTTCCCAGCTAGAGATATTAACCTACATTAATATTTGCATTTAAATAATATTCATCATTGTTTGTTTTTTATTCTGCGATAGCCTTGTTTAGCATATCTCGCTAATAATTAATAATTATATTAATTATTATACTCATATGAGTCCCCATGTTGAATCAGATATGTTCTTATATTTTTGGTACATATAAAAATTCACAAGATTGCCGCTCCGATTATTCACAATTAACATTTCTCTGTAAATTATTTCATTTACGCACCTAGATATACTTCAGAGTGACGTACTGCGGTGTGAGTGATACTATGTAGTCCATGAGCTATATTCTGGTGCTTTAATTAACACGTTATCTCACCACAAAAGTGCATTTACTTTGTCTTAACACATTCCCACATTGGTTTAACACATTAGTTCTGTGTACCTAAAATAATTTCACATTATTCTTTCAGCCGCCGCCAAATTAAATCAACCACTATTTCTACACGTTTGGCTTTATAGTTGGTCAAATCAAGTTCAATGCATTCGTAGATAGCTTGATTGTAAAACTTCCACGAAATATCAACAAAGTTCCTGTTCAAATTAGCAAGCAGTGAGAAATAATATAATTTCCATAGATTGCTAGACGTTTTTCTCCAAAGATTTTAACACACACACATATACATATAAATAAACATATATAAACACATAGGTAGAGAGCGTGGAGAGAGAGATAAACAGATACAAATGTATGTACGTATATGTATATGTGTGTCTATCTCGTGAGTGTTTGCGTGCTTAGATCGGTTCCTTATTCTGTTTGGTTGCTATTGGTTCTTCCGCGCATAGTGCACATAAGGAAGCAGAATCAAAAATTAAAATCATTCAAAGCGTGGTTAATGTAACCTACATATTTTGTGTGTGTATACTTTATGAAATATGTAATCTCATTGCATCGAATGTACGGCATGCCGGGCAAAATGTTCAGCAGTCATTCCTATTCCTTTACGCTCTGGATTCAAATTCAGCCAAAGTCGATTATGCCCTTCATCTTTTTGGATTCTAGAAAATAATTACCTTTGAAGCATCGGCGTCGATGTAATAAATTATTTTCTTCCCAAATATCCCAGGCCATGTACCTGGAGTAGAGAGAATCATCATCGACGTCGTTGTTGTAGCCACAGCCAGACGTTGCTTCGCGTGACTCATAAGTTTGTTCGTCTATTTATACGCGAAACAATTGTTAATTCGTGAGATCACGTTATATAATGTTTATGCAAACCAACCAGAATACATAGGGCTGCGTGGCCTTACTATTTCGGACGCTTTTTGAACTCAATTTTTTTAAGGAGGCTTTTAACATTTGACTCTGCAAAAAAAGTTGTTTTTTTTAAATTGCGTCGGATCAAACTGAAGAGGGAGAGTGAAGTTGTCAAACAAATACTTATGTTATGTATGGCAGGACAGAAGATTTATTTTCAAGAGTTGAGATTTTGATCTGCAAATAATTTGCACAATAATAGTAATAAGAGAAATAACTTCAAAAACAATACTAAGAAAAGCTAAAACAGTAGCAGCAGGAAGACTTCTAAGACGGAATTATGCTCATGCAGGGAGAGGGGTGTGATGATTTTATCGCTGAAAATTCAAAGTTCAAACAATTGAACAATTGATACATCGGCAAACGAGTGAAGCATTAAAAGTAAAAATAGTACGTTAACAACATAACGACAGCAATGATTTCAAAGGTGTTAGCAGCAGCAACAGCAGCAGCAGCAGCGAGAAAAGCACTAGATAACAATGGCAACACAAGCTGTAAGAGCAACAGAAGCAATGAAAGGCAGCAAAAATGTTGTGCTTAGATAACAAAAGTTTCCGACTTTGATTCACTCAGTAAAAACATGAACATTTAGAAGATGCTGAGAAATACATCAAGAAGACCAGCAAGTAGTAACGTAACGCTCAATATAATACAACGCATTTTATACCAAATAGCCAGAATAACATTTTGTATAGACGTTTATAAATGATGTGAGTGTATACTTTCACAGAGGACGGAGTTCTATTTCAGAAACATTTACCCAGAAAATAACTCTGCAGCAATCTGTGGATTAGAATGCAACCGTGTTAATTTCAACCTGGAATTCCTACCATAGAACCATTCTGCTGTTCCACAAATGACTGAATTTTTTGCACCGATTCCAATTAATCTGTAGGAGAAGGAGGAGCGTAAAATCTCACACATATCAAAAGAACTAGACTTCCAGCGAGTTGTTAAATGCGTGGCTTCTAAGGGCACTAGCAGGATGCTAGAAATATAATGATCCCTATTGGAAAATTAGATTGGCATGGGGCTGGGGACATAACAGTCGCAATCACAATCATAAACACAAACGGATACATCAGATAAAACAACATCATGCAAACTCAGCTAGTTGTATTGCAATTTCGAATAAAAGACTGGAAGCAGCGACGAGAGAAATAAAAACAACGCCACCAAAAGCGAAAACCAATTAAAAAAGATGAAAGGAAATACACCGCCACCGAGGGACATCAGATATTATCACAGAAACAGTCCCAATAGCAACAGATTCAAACAACAAGTACAAGATACCAACAACAGAACAGTTTCCTCCCCACAATACATGTTCTTCATCAACCCACAATAGGTCGTTTGATGGTGACGCCAAGGAGAGAGACTAAATGGCAAAATAGTTATTAACGCAAAGAAAAGAAAAACAAAGCAATAATCTTGAACAAAACAGGGAGGTATGTAAACGTAGACTGAATGCTTCGAAGCAATGTTGCATCAATACACCTATAGGAACAGTTAGTGTAGTACTGTCAAAGCCACCAACACTTCAAACACATTCACCACCATTACAATTGCAACAATCTAATTCACATTCATAATAGTCACATGACAAGTCCTAATACAGATAAAAAACGGAAATCATTAACTACGCGACCAGAGGTGCATGCAACACAAATTAATGGCTCACGTAATGTAACACACAAACCTTAAACACACACAACAGCTATATTTAATAAAACCTTCCAGGACATATAATATTCATGAAATATCACAAAACATATTTTCAAAAATATATAACCTAAAATAGGAGATTTCAGGAGAAATACACACACGCACACACACACACACACGCGCACACATACACACACGCACACGCACACACATATATATACACATACACACACGCATGCATGCACACACGTACACACACAAAAGCACATTCACACACACACACACACAGTCTTTTCAAATTCTTTTCATATGCTCAGGAGGCACACGGAACCACAAACACTTCCGCACACATTTCTCCAGTATCAAAATGTTGCTATCGCATAGTGAAGGGGTTTGTCTACCAATGCTCATTGCGATTACTTCGCTACCTTCTTTCAGTGAGAAAGGCAGGTCGCCGTTATCTGCCTGGTGACCTTAGTGAAAGAAGTTGTGTGGTGGACAAGACTGAAAAGACTGAAGAGAATCACCTTTCTCTTATGCCAACACCTCACTGACTTTTACAAATTTCGTTTCAAAAGGGGAATATAGGAGGGAAGTGAAGTATTGATTTGCAGAAAATTTCTTGAAGTGTAGTTGAATATTGCAAGGGTGATCCGGTCGAATGGCTCGACCTGCTCACGCCGCCTGTGGATAAAGCAAGATGGCTTGCCTACTTTCTTCACTGATCTGTGTCACTTTAGTATTGTTGCGTTTCCTCCTGCAATGCACTGAATTCCCCGAGTTTGATGGAAAGATCTCTTGTTTCAATATTTTTTTTTCTTTATGTCTGTTTCCTGTGTCTTATTTTAATGCTTCATATAACCCATGATGCATCGTAATGCATTGCCCTTTAACTGCCCTCGATCTTATGAAACTCCTTAATGATTGGTAATGATTGGTAAAGGAAACGATGTTGTTCTTGTTGGTGGTGGTGTTGTTGTTGCTGTTGTTGTTGTTGTTATTGTTGTTGTTGTTGTTGTTGGTGTTGTTGTTGTTGTTGCTATTGTTGCTGCTGCTACTGTTGTGATTGTCATTTTTAGATAACAACATTGACATCAACAACATCAGCAACGACAACAAAAACAACAACAATGGCACCAATAATAATGATAATAATACTAATACTACTACTACTACTACTACTAATAATAATAATAATAATAATATGCTATAAACTTTATCGTTTCCAATACTTGAGGCATAATGTATGAACAATAGAATATTTCTTTGATCATTAACCTCAACGAAAGACGGAAATATTTCTCGTTCAGATATCTACATTGTACATAAAGATTGCTATTATAGTTCTTGCTCTCCTGTTGTTGTTGTTGTTGTGGTTGTCGTTATTGTTGCTGTTGTTGTTGTTACCGCTGCTACTGATGTTAATGTTACCGTGTTACCGAATCTTCTGCTACAATCGTTTCTTACTTTTCATAGATGCTTAATGATTTATCAATGTCTATGTATATGACATTGTTGTACATCAGCCTGAGAAAAAAAAAAAACTCTTCAAGTGATATATCGCTGCATTGTTTCTTTTTTTTTTTTGGCTTTGTTTCTTGCTTTTCGAATAATGAGTAGGAAATATTTCTATACTTTGTAAAGGGCGAGCTACTTAGGAACTTTTCACATGTCTTTTAAGCTTCACATCACGGAAACAATAGAATTATTTGAGTTTTCTTTGGCATGTTTTAAATATCTTTTCTTGCATGACTCATACTTAGACATACTTCCCTATTAAATACTTTTCCAAATGCTATGATTACATTTGCAAATTTTCTACAACGGCTCAAATGTATATATACATTTACCTGATTGGGCTTCTTCAGTAGCTTGTATCCCTTGGCAAGCTCATGCCAAGAAAAAATTAACTGGTATTGATCTGGGAAAAAAAAAAACAGTAACTAAAAAATAACCGGCTGACTGAATTAAAATTTGTAATGAGTGACAGAAGTAATTGTTCGAAATAGTAATTTGTGTATCATTCTTAACGCAGATGCAACGTTGAAAGACTGATAAACTGCAATAGTCTACTCAAATTAGCATCTCACATACACGTCCATTAACAGCAGGCGAAAATCATCCACAAGTGTAACTGGTATTGCTTACTATACATTTATGCTTCTTTGCACTTCTAATGAAGCAACTATCTGCTGTATGGTACATAGATTGGTGTACAGAATCAGCACTGCTTCTGTCGCGCATAAAAAAATTCTTAGTCAGCCCGCCACTCAAGTGCGACGTCAGTGATCTTCCAGTCGCTGTTTTACTATATCAGCAGTGAATGAGTTTGTCACAGATTCCGGTTCCAGTTAATATTTGCTACTGACAAATCTCAGAAATACGTCTTTAGAAATGCCACCAACTACGTTGGATCATTTTCTCTCGTTACTGATAAATTTCTGTTCCTTCAATCTTATGTGTCTCAAGGCAAATGCACTCTCAAGGAGAATGCAGTAACTCCACGGAAGCTCTCAAAGATTTATCGGCTTAAGTATAATACACACACACCCACACACCCACACACGCACACACGCATACACACACACAAACAAACACACACACAAACATATATAGCTGCAGGCATGGTTGTATGGTAAGAAGCTTACTTCCCAAACATAATTCCGGGTCCAGTCCCAATGCGTGGCAATTCGGGCAAGGGTCTTCAGCTATGGCCTGGGCCGACCATATGCTTGTGAGTGGATTTGGTAAACAGAAACTGAAATAAGCCAATTTCGGATACCGGGGTCCGGCATCTCATCAGTGGTTAAAATCTTTTTTTACAGGTGTAAGGGTTATTTCCTCGCCAAAAACACTATCTTCTACAGCTTTATTATATTGGGGCAACACGATTAAGAATGTTTATATTGAGGAGAGGCTAGAAATTCTCTTGCTAATGTTTTTAACTACATTCTTAAATATTATTGGGGAATTGCAGGAACCTTCATTAATATAGGTAAGTCTATCGTTGGGCTTTCTATAGGGTTTATATATATTCTTATTTAAATCTAAAGATACATCTAAGTAATTGACAACAATCAGGATAGTATATATACATATATGTATGTATATATATATACATATATGTATATATACATATACATATATGTGTATATATATACATATACATAGACGGTACCCGCACAGGTGATCCCCAGGAGTGCCTCCGGATTTAAACATCCCCTGGTTGATTGGATGCTTCAGACTACCCCTGAAGGATCGAGGCAAGCCTATCACTTACCTATATATATATATATATATATATATATATATATATATATATATATATATATGTATGTATGCATATGTATGCATGTATTTCTTCTGTGAATAATTTTATGGGGTGCATGAGTTTTATGCGTAATTTTCATATGATAAACTACTTATCCACGTTGGAGTTTCAGCGAACAGGGTTGGGGATCATGCTTGAAATATCCCTATGAGTTATTCCAGCGTAAATATCCGCACATTTAGTCCCTCATTCAGATCTTCTACCCACTTTATATGTCTATAACTATAGCATAGTTATTGTTCACAATCAGCAGCATGATCATGGTCTATGTTCCTTAATTTCACTTTTTATCTACATCGTATTGTGTTCGAGCCTGTGCTTTGATGCCTTGGGCAACCATTTTCTATTGTAGTCGAAGTATAACTTATGCCTTATTGAATGAACTTGGTACATATAAAACTATGAAAATATCCACCGTGTGTGTGTGTGTGTGTGTGTGTGTGTGTGTGTGTGTGTATGTGCGAGCGTTTGTGTGTCCGTGTGTGTGTGTATGTGTGTGTGTGTCTGTGTGTGTGCGTGAAGAAATGTGTGAAAGACCATTTGACTCTTCAGAATGGGTGATGCATATGTATTCGGAATATTCCCCTGATAGGAAAGAAGAATCTTGCCTTCATATTTTGTGTATGATCATACGAATTGTCTTGTATGTAAACTTAATCCACGTTAACGCATGATAATATAAATATCTCATTTCAAGTAGCTAGTATTCATATGTTTACAGCTTCTTATAGAAATTCTAAAGAAAAATGTATAAATTTTTAATTTCCGTACCGATCCAAAGATACTAAAAATTCTTCCTTTTTATTTATAAGATAATCCTTCTGCATTGATACCAGAGTTATTAATTCTCGAACGTCAAACTTATTACACAACGTGAATTCAGCTATACTGCTATAATACTTTTATAATTTTATAGACAGCCATAAGCTTCTAAATTTCGGCAGCTGGAAATTGATATGTGCGATTGCTAATGACTATTTGCTGAAATAATAAACTCCTCAATCCTAGCTGCCAAATTATCTTCAGATTACCTGCGAATGTCTATTTTTACTAAAGAATAAATAAACCCTTATTAATGATATCCTATATGTAATCGCATTATATTAATTCATAATCTCGCTGTATTAGTACTGTATTGCTTAATTTCCGGTTTCCAGTCTTGCGGCTTTACGATAATTTTGTGATATTTGTCACAATTTGTTTACAATTTCTACAGCAAGCTGTAACCTTAAACACTTCGACAGCTGGTATGTGAGGACAGAGATCCATGGTGAATCTGTAATTAAATACAAAGCAGCTGCTCTGTTTATTACTTGTAACTGTTCAATAGACTTCCATTTTCGCTATAATACTAAGCATATTTTAGTTAAACATATTGTCAAAAGTATTTTAATGAAATAATAACAAAAATCAACACCGGTATTGAAGAAATACCGGCAAGGCGGTGAGCTGGCAGAATCGTTAGCACGCCGGGCAAAATGCTTAGCCCTTACGTTCTGAGTTCAAATTCCGCCGAGGTGGACTTTGCCTTTCATCCTTTCGGGGTCGATAAATTAAGTACCAGTTACGCACTGGGGTCGATGTAATCGACTTAATCCGTTCGTCTGTTCTTGTTTGTTCCCTCTATGTTTAGCCCCTTGTGGGCAATAACGAAATAGGTATTGAAGAAATAGTAAACTTCCAGAATGAAAACAAGCATTCTGCTTAGCAACTCCAAAAGAACTGCTATGCGTGATATAAAAAGTAATTAGTGTCCAGATGCCTATCGTCTGTATTTTAGATTTTTGACTGTTGAAATAAAGTCGTGCTACACTAAATCTGATTATGATACTTTTGTAAAAACAAAATAGCCTGCAGATACAGAAGAGCTTCGAAAATACCTAAACACTTTCTGAATCAACATGGCACTTGACCAAGATATCATCTGTAGGAATCTCTTTTACCAGAAAATCAGTTAAACATTTGTAGCAAGAATTATAATGTAAGAAATCCTAAAGCTTTTACGGAGTCTTCAACTATTCCGATTACCTAGAAATGCAGATTTCATATTCGTCACATATAGACTCAAAAGTGTGAGACTTTATCTCCTATTGGTATAATTGTAGAAAAGAACGTAAAAGGATTCTGAATACTATAGAATTTCGCCCTAAGTAGAGTTATAGAAGAGGTTAAAATCGTCAATCAAAAAGCAGTAGCAAACCTCAATCGGATTAGTGTACGTCTCAAAGTCATTTTATAATATCAACAGAAGAGCCCATTTTTCATAGATACGTTTGCCCAAGCCAGAGCCGACTACAAATATCCGCAAAGCTTTGGGCAAACATACAATCAAGGCAGTTTAAGAGCAGCTAGAATCTCTCTTTGATACAGCATAGCTACATTTCCCTGTGGCTCAAATAGAGAACATTCTTAAGTGATGTCATTAACATATCCAAAAAAAATCGTTAGCATCGCCAGGAAAGTCCAGGACGTCAGCTGAGACTGTATCGCTCGGTCTTAACTATACTGGTGGTCTTGTTCATACGACGTATCAGGTGTTTATGAGAGGCAAGACATCTTATAAGTCATTCGCATAGCAGCAAAGAAAGTTGGTGACTTTCTTAATGCAAAGAAAACAGAATACTGACAATCTCTGAAATTGGCAACCAACATCCAAATTTTTTCCGAGTATCGAACAAAAATCGAGAATGTCAATTTCTACAAGTGCTGTTGGTTATATGTTGAAGGATTGATAGTAGTAAGAGAAACGTCACACGTGGGATTGAACTCAAGTGCCAGTAGCAAGCTACAAACGTATTGTAAGGATTTATTTGAAAGTCAATGAATTTGGGCCTTCCTCGTAACATATGAATTTGGCTATTTCACTGTGGGGCTAAAACTCTTACTGCAAAAAAAAGCAAGCTTCCATATCGGGTTGACGTTATGTTCGCCAGGATGTTTAGCAGAGAAGTCCATGTCGAGTTCACAAAAAATATGATGAAATTTATCGACATATTCTACTCAGCTCCAAAATTGTCGGTCAACGCTTGGTCATTGTTCTAGCGCTGAGCAACAGGCCGTACGAGTATTTTAATTTATGCAACCTAATACAAAACGAAAACAATTCAACCATATTGGCGATATTGGTAGTGACTTGCAACCCCTCGTACAATGTGACACTTGCTCGAAGACCGCACACTGGGACTGAACTTGTCTGCGAAACAAATTTCTTACGAAGAGGAGCAATTTAAGAATTTTCAGGTGTCTCTTTTCAGAAATTGGACAATCATGCATAAATAAAATGTTGTACGTTAAGGATTGTAAATTATCTACATAAATATACACAAATGACTGAAAAAATCCTCTTCCTTATGTATTCTTAAACAGAAAGATTAAAATTATGTTGAAGAAAATTTAGAATGGTTTCTATTGGTCATTCTGACCAATGTCACCTCGTTTTTTAAAGTCCATTTTCCCCTCAGTACCATTAAAGTTAAAAACAAACGTAATCCTTATCTGACTATACTACGCTCTCCATCAACCTCGAATACAGAAACAGTACGTCATCAAGATCAAAAACAAATGTTATGTCTTTGAACACAAAATAAAAATGATCTATAATAACAATTAGTATGGAAATGTGTCGGTAAAAAGTAACTAAGTAAATTCATATGACATAATTTACAGTATTTATGGCGTTGCTGTCTTTCTCTTTTCTTTTTCAAAAGTACCAGAATGGCAGCATAATTGTGCGGGGGAGACAGTTTGATAACACTGATTTTATTACATATCATTCTGACGAACAAAAACCCTCTGTTGATTCGTTAAGTACTAATGAAATTAATGTCAGTTAAGACACAAACACACAGCTACGGCAAAATTTAAAGAGTAAAATCAAGAGAAAATGTAGACCGCTTTTAGAGAATTTTTGGCAGACCTCCAGTGATTAAATGCATGCCTGTAGAAATTATCGTGAACTAAACATTGAATATCAATGCAGGTGGTCTCATAGGACATGAATTAAGGGAAACTCTCACAAAAATAAAAACCAGTCTTGAAATGATTCTGGTCACTGCAAACTTGGAGCATATAATGATGCATTTCTCGAAGAGTGCTCCTCTGTCATATGTCAAAAGAAAATCAATAAATGGATTTAGTGTAGTATCAGATGCTTTACCTTACAAATACATATACATTTACTGTTGTTCTATCTAAATACTATTGCTTAAATATAAAGTACAATGTAAAACAACACAATGCGAAATGTGTGTGTGTATGTGTGTATTTCTAAGTACTGATATGTACACACAGACACACACATACATACAGACAAATACTTACATAAACTTACATAAACATCTATATCAAAACTTTGTACACACGTATGAAAGACCACTGCATTTTCTTCTTCAGAGCATCCTTACCAGTGGTAAGCTCCCAGGTAAGTTGAAACGGGAATAATATGCCCTATCCATAAAGGGGGAAGCTGATTTCACACATTTCAGCCTAATAATGGAACAAATTGTCCGAAAGAAACTAATTGCGTTCCTTGAAGAGGAATATGACACCCAGCATGACCAGGTAGAAGACGCCTGCAACAGCATTTACAACACTACGACAGTGTGTTAAAGCAGCTGCTCAACAACTCAAACGTGGACGTTATTTATCTCTACTTTAAAAGCATTAAGTTAGCCATGATACGGTATATCGCAAGATGTGTGACCTCGACATAGTCGGATAATTAGGAATGTGACTACACAACTTTATAAAATAGGGAAATCAGATAGCAGTAGGTAACTTGCATACTTCCAAGGAAACGCAAATAACGAGCGTTGTCACACAGACCAGTCTCTTGGGGTTACTGCTATACATATTGGCCCTTTTGGGGATACTTTCAGCTACTCAGATAGCTAACCGTCCTAGACATGCGGACGATAGAAAAGTGTCTCAGAAGATACAGAAAACTAGAGGTACTGTACACCTTTAACACGTATTGGACAAAATATACCAGTAGGTTGAGGATAATAACATGTAGTTTAATGGTGCAAAATTTCAAGCCCTGCCCTACCAGCGCATGAATTTGAGTGACATGTAGACAGAATACACTACCCCAGGAGGAATTGCAATCGCTAAATTAAAATCAGTTCGTGACCTAGACATTGACATGAGTAATGATGTATATTTCCAGTGCATGTTACATGAGTTGGCAACATAACGCAAGCAGCTGGCCGGATTGATCCTAGAATTTTCAGAATGAGAAAACAGATACTGGGGATGGTTCTTTGGTGGCGATTTTTGCCAGTGCAGTGTAAAATGAATGATAGAACTCGAAGATATCTGGTGAAGCTACAGAACGAAAATCATATCTCTGCGATAATCAGGTAACGGACAAAGCTGAAAAAGTTAAGAGTCTACTATCTAGAACAAAAGCTGGAAGATATGCAGTGATATACATCTGGGGAATCCTGTGAAAGTCTGGATTTGGGAAATCCTGTACCAGAGTTTCTCATAGAAAGTTACACAAACAGCAGAACATGTCTGCACACCATATTGTCAAATATATCACCATTGCCATCAAGTTGCAGGACCAAATGCTGCAACAACTTGGGTTTCAAGGGACCATGGCTCCTCAATATCCTCCTAAAAGTCCTGAGAAACAATATGTCGGGTGGATACAGGTGGTTTCAAAACAAAAGAGAGGATCTCCACCTGTCAAGATTTCCCGATGAATCTTCCTTATGGAATGAAACGCAGATGAGAACAGGTACATAAAACTGTCCTTACCACACATAAGAGTGTTTCAAGTACTGAAAGGCTAGAAAGGTAACACCGCAACACTTCCACCGTTGTAGCTCTCAAGCGGAAACTAGCAAGAGAACAAATATAATATATACATAATTTATAAAAATGTATGTATGTATGTATGGATAAATATATATATATATATATATATATATATATATATGTGTGTGTGTGTGTGTGTGTGTGTGTGTGTGCACTTCGATGTACATACATATGTATGTATATATATATATATATATATATATATATATATATATATATATATATATATATATATATATATACATACACATATACATATATATACGCACTTCAATGTACATATACATATGTGTGTTTGCGTGTGTGCACGCGCATGCTTGTGTGTATATTTGTGTTTTTACTTGACATGTAGATTCTGTCCATATATAATTATTAATTCACCAAGTGGACTAGATTCATAACTCGACCAGTTAAATCACAGTGTCAAACGAGAAAAACTATTGAGTGAGTATGTTTATCATGTTTCTCCGATATTTACTACGTTTAGCAGTTGTCATACGTGATGTTTTAAGACAGCATTTGAAAGCTTTCCACGTGAGGGTTGCTTGTGATATCGCCCACTTTAAATGGTTTCTGCTGCAGGTACGTAATATATTTTATGTGTAGGTGTATGCGTTATTTGCAATTGCAAAGACATGGATTCATAGGATAGCATCATTATAATTCATATATATATATATATATATATATATATATATATATATATATATATATATACATGGAGAGAGGAAGACACAGAGAGAGAGAGAGAGAGAGAGAGAGAGATGTACGTATACAACTCGGAGCGTTGAATTGCTTACAGGTTATGCATATACATACAGGTATACACCAATTGGAACATGCATAATCACAAAGATAAATTTGCTCCTTATATGTATATACGTAAAACGTCGATACACAGATACACACACATATATCCGTGTGTGTGTATGTATGTGTGTGTGTGTGTGTAAGTATAATTAGGTATACAGAAATGTATACATATATACATACACACGCATATATATAAGTGAATATAAATACTTGTATGCATAGATGTGTGATTGCTAGTGTAGGAATATATATTCATTTACACACACATATATGTATATGTATATATGTCTATGTATGTCTATGTATGTGTATGTATGTATATATACAACCAGAATCAAGAGAGTTGAGTGAGTCTGAGCGAGGTCAAACCGTAGCTCATCATGAAGAGGAGATGCCTCAAAGGCAAATTGCTCAAAAGATGAAATGTTCTCTCCAGAACTTCAGAAAGACAAAAGATGTGAAGCCAACACAAAGAACAGGCAGAAAAAAAAGGTTACATCACCTCGTGATGAACG
Source organism: Octopus bimaculoides (assembly GCF_046866305.1). NCBI lineage: Eukaryota > Metazoa > Mollusca > Cephalopoda > Octopoda > Octopodidae > Octopus > Octopus bimaculoides. The sequence continues at coordinate 25,984,609 of NC_142932.1, read as the reverse complement.
ATCCATCATCCGTCAGTCGCTCAGAAACAGAAGAAAAATATCCTCAAAGCTCTGTGCGGACTTCAACACGGCAAATACTTCACAAACATCAAGCAGAACTGTTAGAAGAAGGCTTGTATAGTACGGTCTGAAAGGCTGTAAAGCCAGGAAGAAGCCATGGGTTTCTGAACCGGATATGGAAGAAACGTCATCTGTGGGTCAAAAACCACTCAAATTGGACGAGTGAGCAATGGTCAAAAGTTATATGGTCTGATGAGAGTAACTATGAGGTAAGATAGTACATGTATTCAATCAACATATAACCTTAATGTAACTGGTTTGTCTCCCAAAATATATAAAAATGTATAAAAAATAAAGCTGATATTATTTTTCATGTTTTTACTCAGGTTTTCAGTACAACTGGCGCAACTTCCACGCATCGCAGACTTGGGGAAGCATTTAAAGGCTGAATGTCTGGTACCAACCGTAAAACATGGGAGTTGTTCTAACATGGTGTGGGCCTGGATGTCTGCCACAAGACCTGGAGAATTGTTTTTATGTCAGGGAAGGATAAATTCAGCTACCTATGCTTGTATGCTATCAAATTTTCTAGACCCACCAATTGCTAAATTGCATCTAGGTGTTTCGAAAACCAGTGTAATCTTTCAACAGAACAACGCTCCATGTCATACAGCAAAGAATACTCATCAATGGTTTCAGAGACAGGGTATTGTTCCCACGGACCGGCCAGCTCAAAGTCCCGATCTAAATCCGATCGAACACCTATGGGGAACTCTTGGTGAAGCTATCAGGAACACAACAATTGAAAATAAAGGCGATACGAAAGTGTCGCAGAAAATACAGAATCGTAGCAATGTTGCACGCCTACAGCAGGGGTTGGACTCAACTTACAGATGGGCTGAGGACAATAATATGGAGTTTAATGCTGAAAAAGTCCAAGCCCTACACTACTAGCGCCAAGAACTGAATGTAAATGTTTTTATTTAATAGATAAGTGAGTACATATGTTTGTGTGCATACACACAAACACATATATATGCATATATATATATATATATATATATATATATATGTCTGTGTCTGTGTGTGTGTGTGCCTGATGTATAAATATATATATATGAAATAATTTGCAAATGCTTTTATGCAAATATTCTGTTCACCAGGTCCATAGCGATGCAGTACGTTAATCACAATATTACCCAGGATGTCTCACATGGTTTTCATTTCCTTTATTGGAGTATATATTGCTGATATAATCAGTCCTGTGACTGTAGCTTTTTCTAGTTCACACTATTTGCTTGCGTTCCAATACTCGTAAGACGCTTTATACATTACCTTAACGTGGTGTTATATTTCCGTCTCTCTTTTTTTTATTTTTTTGTTGAGGAGATATTGATGATATTTCGCGAATTGTAGTGCTAAATATCGCTGAGAGAATGGTTTCAACTTCCACAGCTGAATACATATGATCAACGGCATTTAAATCTTATCGATTATCAGTGACTATTTTTTCTAACGAACATGATATGGACTCACATCTTCTCGTTTCAATATATGTATCTGTCAACTCCTATATTGCGTTACTCCAGGTTTAATATATTCTGAATTAGATTCTAACGACATTCAATCTCAAATACTAGTTAGTACCTTAATAATCTTTTCAGAATATGAGAGTAACAGAATGGCAATCATGTCTTCGGATGTGCCATAGATATCCTCAAAATATTCTTATAACATAAAACAAATTAAATAGCTCTTACATTCTTGAGATACACCTAAACCTGTATGCACAATCACAGTTAGTTATAATTTCATTATATTTTTAGTTATAGATTTCATAAAGTTGTCACTTGTTGTATTCAGACGTTGATGCAATGAATTCTCCATATTTTCAAATTTCTAAATAAACCCGGATTTATTTCTTCTACTTTGAAACCATGTTTCTTTATAACTGGCCTGTCCCTACGGAATATTTACTGATCACTAATAAGTAACACTGACAATCATAGGCTTAAACCAGACTGCAAACACACGAGAATTCATCATATATGACAAAAAAATAGTTATATATACCACATATAAACAACATATTTTCTGCGGAATTATTTCCGGTATTATGGCAAGGCAAAACGAAGACATTTGAAATATAACTCCAAATGTAATTGGTAGAACTATAGGCATGTTCAATCTAATGCGGACGTCTCGTGTATAGTTCTGCAGTTTTTATTTTGCTATGATGATCACACTGATGAATTTCGGACACTTACGTAAGTATTATGTAAGTGGTAACAATGAAACCGGGTATGTGATTAATATTTATATTTTGTATCTTTTCATTTGTCTTACTCACTTACATACTGGCGTTTGCTGAATTTTCTTGAGAACAATCTTTTCTTAGTGGTCAGACCGTATGGGGTCTACATCTAGCATAATGGATGTCCACTTAATGGTCCTTTCTCTTATATGTATAACACATATATATTTAAATATATTTGTTAACAGAAATTCAATGCCACATAAAGTAAACGAAACGTGCTTCAATTGTTATTTTTGTTTCGAGACCTAGTCATTGGAAACTCTCAAAAAGTCATTTCTGTAATTATTTTGAAAACTGGTGATGAATGTTCACTAACTAATGTAATATTATAACAATACACGCAGGCACGCGCGCGCGCACATACACACACACACACACACACACACGTACACACACACATACGTACATGCATACACAGACACTGTCTCAGACACATGAAAAAACTCACACAGATACCTAACACACATACACATACACATCATTTGCAAACTGTAATTATGGAAGAATTATAATAAAAAACGCCAGAGGTATTAATAACATGATAAATCATTTGTAAACATCTGAGATTGAAAAAGTACAACAAACATACAAAAAAAACTACAAAGCTGCAAATTAGATTTACACACAGGTAATGAGGAACGTGAGAAAATAATATTAAGCTATATGTAGGAGGAACGACAAGAAAATCATCCTTCCTTTTATATATCTGGGAACGATATAATTCATTGAAAGTACTTGAGGATGTTAGTATTTTTGTGTGACTGCACTAAACGACATCTTTAGATTCAGCAATTTATGCAGTTTACGAAATTAATGAAATAAATATTCCAGACTTGCACTCAAAGGAGAATTACAAAGGAAAATCAATAGTGTGTAATCCGGCGTGCAGTATATAGTGGATAAATCAATGCCAGGATTATCACTGTAGACACCAAAACCCAAACAGCTTGGAGGTATTGTCGTTGCATCTCCAAAGCATAATAATAGGGAAATGGAAATAAACCTGTACGCCATCGATCAAATAATTTGTGGGGAAATATAAAGTCAGCATCGTTGAAGGCTAAATTATCGTCAATAAAGTTCGATAAAGTCTGGTTTGCGAATATATCTACAGAAGCGCTGTTGAAGCAGTCCAGTTAGGCTTCTAATATATGAGTGTGTGAGTTTGTAAGTATTTATGCATGTATATATGTAATATATGTATGTATGGCCGCAGGCGTGGACCTGTGATACCAAACTTGCTTCCCAATGACATGGTTCTGCGTTCAGTTCCACTTCGTCGCAAGTAGGGCAATTCCCTTCTGCTATTGCCTGAGGCACACCAAAGCCAAGTGTGTGAATTTGGCAGACGGAAATTTACTTTTGCAGGTACAGTGTATTATCATTTTATTTCTTGAAATTTTCAGTCAACACAGATAGTTTAATCTTGTTCAACATCTTAAACAAAATAAATAAATAACTTATCTACGTGCTTTTATCTTCACATGGGGCCCCCTGTACCACGTAGGCCCTCTGAGACTGCAGGGGTTGCAGGGGCTTAGCGACGGCCCTGTCTCTATGTAACGGTTCTTGTCTACCATGCATCCATTTTTACCATGCTTCGATAGGACTGAGAGGTCCGGATCACACATGTATGAACACACATACAGACACACATGAATACAAGTAGAACACAGTTAAAGTCCAATGTCTCACGAAGGTGAGTTGAGTCACCTACAAAGACAGGATTATGGCATACGAAAATATATTCAGCAGAACCAACAGTGATAGAAGTGAACGCACACTATACAGACATGAACTAAAAAGACTCTTATATTACAGTATAGTATAGTATATTGCTTCTCCTATCTTCTTCCTAAGATCACCTACATCAAGCTTAACCATAGTTGATTGGTGGAGGCACAGAGACAATTCAAAGACCATGTAAATACGCTTTAAAGAGGAAAATCCCCACCACTTCAAAAATGGAAAACATCATTATTTGTCATGTTGGCGGTCTCCTTCTTAGAGATAGACGGATGTTATGGAAATGAAATGCACTCAATATTACAAGGAGAAAAAAAAAAAAAAACTCATGTACAGAAATAACTGACCGGTCCAGTCAAATATTTTATATGTCCGGTTTGCGAGTGAAGTTGCATATCAAGAACTGCAATGTGCATTCATCAAAGGAATTACGTATGAAGAAGATGGTCATCAATAGATTCCATTGGTAACTATAAAGCAAGCCTGTTACATTGCATAACATAAATCTTAAATATGTATGAATTAACTTTCGTACAACATAAATTGCTTTACTTCACACAAATAATTCCAATGATATTACCAAATAGCAAAGATCAAAGACAAATATCAATGAGTGAGTCAAACGGTGGGTATGATTTTGGTGACTTTTGATTTGCAGCAATTGATAGAAGTTGAAATCGGTTTAGCTTGTATTAAATCGATTTAACATACGTACATATGCAGATACGTTTATACACACGTATACACACAGACTCATATATATATATATATATATATATATATATATATATATATATATATATATATATATACAGAGAGAGAGAGAGAGACAGAGAGAGAGAGAGAGAGATTCATACACTCGCACGCACACCCACTGACATACATGTACTATATATGTATACATCTAGATATGTACGTACGCATGTATTAGTGTAAGTATAATGAATATTACTTAATATATATATATATATATATATATATATATATATATATATATATATATATATATGTATGTATGTATATATGTACACACACAAACACACACACACACACGTATGTGTATATATATATATATATATATAAGAAGAATTAGTGAATGAAAAATTGGAGAGGAAAATGGCGACAGGGAGACAGGTAGAGAGGGGGGATGAACAGACAGACAAACAAATAAATCGATACATAGACATATTCATTAAAAGATAGATAGATGGATACATAGATAGATAGTGTGTAAAAGGAGAAACAGAGAGAGTTTGCTAGTTATATACGTTAGAATCCTAGTAAAAGTAAATCTACTTCAAAGGTTTTGATGTTCAAAACAATTCTAACAATTATACTCCAGACAATTAAACAATTACGCACTTGAAAGGTGATACATTTGAGCATAACAATACTTATTTAAACTTATATATATTAGTGAAGGGATTAGGTGCCGGTCTAGTGTCTAGCGGTAATAGTTCATGTAAAAATTTCGACTGAAGCTGAAATGCAACGTTCACCATATCATTGACAATCACTATGAGTCAATTTATTTATATAGAATGGGCACTCTCTAAATTGACTTGGGAACAGATATGGCGGTGTGAATAAACTGATCACAGCGAGATGGATTAACGATTCATGACTGAACTTAGGAAAAGTTAACTGTATGGAAACTCAGACCCATTGCAGATATATATATATATATATATATATATATATATATATATATATATATATATATATATATATATACAGTCTGTTAAAGTCTGTCATACCGGCCATGATGAGATACCACAAGGTATAGAAAATACGTATTCGCCTTTATATATTTAATCCTTTATATTGAACACTCAATATTTCATCTATTCAATAACACATATTCCATATTCTATATCCCACATTGGTTTTGCAGGAATATAAATAAAACATAAAAAAACAGACAGTGTTGGAACACTTTTAAACAAAATAATATAGTCCTCTATACACAATCATACAAAACCCCTTTTTTGTATTTATTTTTACTCGCATATATATATATATATATATATATATATATATATATATATATATGAAATATAAATGAGTAATAAGATGTACAGGTGTCAAATAAGTACGGTCATTTGAAGTAACTCCTTCAATTTATTGATGAAGACATTACATCGTTTGATAGAAACCGTTTTCGTTAGTTGACTGCATAGACATCAATTTCTTTAACATTTTCACATCAATAATGGAATTTAATTTTTTGTCATATCTGTGGCAGAATGGGTTTATAAAATAATGCATACTTTTTAAAATCTACTATGATTATAGGTTTGTTATATGTTTGATGTTTGAAGACTATGGGGTCATCTGACGAGAATGTTTTCTTTCAAATGATGAAATGATTTCATTAAACAATTAAGGGATTTGCGTGAAACGTCCGTAATGAATTAACACCAGTACATCTTTGTTACTCATTTATATTTTATTAACCTAACTTGGAATTTGCACTTCGAAAATTTTACAGAAATTACCTTTAACAAAAAAACTCGTCTGAATTACCAAGAGCGGAAATCTTCCTTTAGCTGGGGTTACGTTGTTTGCACACACGGCAGGAATATGCCGATTGTCAAGCGTG